>NC_079192.1:246951373-247188873 GCF_029499605.1 Hyla sarda
GCGCGCGCGCGCCCTAGGGAGCGGGGCCGCGCGCGCCGGGACAGAACAGACGGGGAGCGAGTCAGGTAGGGGAGCCGGGGTGCGCATCGCGAGCGGGCGCTACCCGCATCGCGAATCGCATCCCGGCTAGCAGCAGGATCGCAGCGCCCCGGGTCAGAGGACGTGACCGGGGCGCTGCAGCGGAGGAGGTGAAGCGAGCGCTCCGGGGAGGAGCGGGAACCCGGAGCGCTCGGCGTAACAGGGATATTGAAGCCCTGGTGTGTACTGGTGCATCAGCCAACTCCAGGCTGTGTCCTTAAGGCAATATATGGGTTACTGATGCCACAGAGGTGGGGCCTGGGTCTGTGAATTTCAAAATTTTGGATAGCGGGTGCTACCTATGAGAAATCTTTGTAAACAATTTCTCAGTGTTTTGTTTTTTGGGGGGGATTGTGAAGCCTTGGCGTGTACTGGTGCATTAGCCAACTCCAGGCTGTGTCCTTCAGGCAATATATGGACTACTGATGCCGCAGAGGTGGGGCCTGGGTCTGGGGATTCAACATTTTTGGATAGCGGGTGCTACCTATGAGAAATCTTTGTCAAAAACTTCTCATATTGTGTTTTTTTTTTTTTTTTTTTTTTTTTTTGGGGGGGGGGGGGGGGGGATTGTGAAGCCCTGGTGTGTAGTGTACTAGTGCATCAGCCAACTCCACGCTGCTGCCAACATGTCCACGCTGTGTCATTCAGCCACTATAAGGTGTCCTCCTGCTGCCAACACCTCCTCGCTGTGCCATTCACCCACTATATGGTGTCCTCATGCTGCCAACACCTCCACGCTATGTCATTCAGTCACTATATGGTCTCCTGACACTGATGCCACCACCAGGCTCTGTCATTGCGCTGCTGTGCGGCAGTGATTCTCAAAGCGATGGCGGTAATCTGCATGCTATTCTGAATAACAATATTATTTCACTACCCCAGCACACTCCATATGCGTTTTAGGACATGTATTGATGTATTATAAAAAAAATATATTGCAGTACTTAAAAAAGAAATATAAAAAATTTACCATTTATAGCTTCTGATGTAAAAATTCTTTATTATTATGGCATCAAGAATGGATATCACAATAAGTGGTCTGACACAAGAGGGGGAAGCTGGGAAGGGGAGGTGCGGGGGCGTGGTGAAGACAATGGCATGTTTTACATCATTACAATGCTTCTTCTGGCCTCACTGTGCCACCCCTTTCTAAGCATTTTTAACCCCTTAACAACGCAGGACATGTATTTACATCCTGTGCCGGCTCCGCACTCAGGAGATGAGCACGCGTCAATCCCGAGAAGTCGCGGTTGCTATCAGCAACCAGGACCTGCGGCTTATACCGGACAACGCCGATTTGGCTGATGTCCGGTGTTAACCCTTTAGACTAAACCGGGAGAAAATACTGCCGGTTAGCTCAGCGGAGCTGTTCGGGAACGCCGCATGGAAATTGTAGCATCCCGAACAGCTGAGAGGACAGCGGGAGGCACCTTACCTTGCTCCTCACTGTACAATTGGCTGTCACGATGCCGGCTGGCAGGTAGTGGATCCTCTGTGCCAGAGAGGGATTGGCGTGGACCGTGCTAGTGGACCGGTTCTAAGCCACTACTGGTTTTCACCAGAGCCCGCCGCAAAGCGGGATGGTCTTGCTGCGGCGGTAGTGACCAGGTCGTATCCACTAGCAACGGCTCACCTCTCTGGCTGCTGAAGATAGGCGCGGTACAAGGGAGTAGGCAGGAGCAAGGTCGGACGTAGCAGAAGGTCGGGGCAGGCAGCAAGGATCGTAGTCAGGGGCAACGGCAGAAGGTCTGGAACACAGGCTAGGAACACACAAGGAACGCTTTCACTGGCACTAAGGCAACAAGATCCGGCAAGGGAGTGCAAGGGAAGTGAGGTAATATAGGGAAGTGCACAGGTGATTACCCTAATTGGAACCACTGCGCCAATCAGCGGCGCAGTGGCCCTTTAAATCGCAGAGACCCGGCGCGCGCGCGCCCTAGGGAGCGGGGCCGCGCGCGCCGGGACAGAACAGACGGGGAGCGAGTCAGGTAGGGGAGCCGGGGTGCGCATCGCGAGCGGGCGCTACCCGCATCGCGAATCGCATCCCGGCTGGCAGCGGGATCGCAGCGCCCCGGGTCAGAGGACGTGACCGGAGCGCTGCAGCGGAGAGAGAGAAGCGAGCGCTCCGGGGAGGAGCGGGGACCCGGAGCGCTCGGCGTAACAGTACCCCCCCCCCTTGGGTCTCCCCCTCTTCTTAGAGCCTGAGAACCTGAGGAGCAGACTTTTGTCTAGGATGTTGTCCTCAGGTTCCCAGGATCTCTCTTCAGGACCACAACCCTCCCAGTCCACTAAAAAAAAATTTTTTCCTCTGATCTTTTTGGCAGCTAAGATTTCCTTAACCGAGAAGATGTCCGAGGAGCCGGAAACAGGAGTGGGAGGAACAGATTTGGGAGAAAAACGGTTGAGGATGAGTGGTTTGAGAAGAGAGACGTGAAAGGCATTAGGGATACGAAGAGAAGGAGGAAGAAGAAGTTTATAAGAGACAGGATTAATTTGACGCAAAATTTTGAAAGGACCAAGATAGCGTGGTCCCAACTTGTAGCTAGGGACACGGAAGCGGACATATTTAGCGGAGAGCCATACCTTGTCTCCAGGGGAAAAAACGGGAGGAGCTCTTCTTTTCTTATCCGCGAATCTCTTCATGCGTGAAGAAGCCTGTAAGAGAGAATTTTGGGTCTCTCTCCATATGATGGAAAGGTCACGAGAAATTTCATCCACAGCGGGCAGACCAGAGGGCAAGGGAGTAGGGAGGGGGGGGAAGAGGGTGACGGCCGTACACCACGAAAAATGGGGATTTGGAGGAAGATTCAGAGACCCTGAAGTTATACGAGAATTCGGCCCATGGGAGAAGATCTGCCCAGTCATCCTGGCGGGAGGAAACAAAATGTCGCAAATAATCACCCAAGATCTGGTTAATTCTTTCTACTTGTCCATTGGACTGGGGATGATATGCAGAAGAAAAATTTAATTTAATCTTGAGTTGTTTACAGAGAGCCCTCCAGAATTTAGACACGAATTGGACGCCTCTATCCGAGACAATCTGCGTAGGCAACCCGTGAAGACGAAAAATGTGTACAAAAAATTGTTTAGCCAACTGAGGCGCAGAAGGAAGACCAGGAAGAGAGATGAAATGTGCCATTTTGGAGAATCGATCAACGACCACCCAAATAACAGTGTTGCCACGGGAAGGGGGTAAATCAGTAATAAAGTCCATACCAATCAGAGACCAAGGCTGTTCGGGGACAGGCAGAGGATGAAGAAAACCAGCGGGCTTCTGGCGAGGAGTCTTATCCCGGGCACAGATAGTGCAGGCTCGCACAAAGTCCACAACATCCGTCTCCAGAGTCGGCCACCAATAGAAGCGGGAGATGAGTTGCACAGATTTCTTGATACCCGGATGACCTGCGAGATGGGAGGAGTGACCCCATTTGAGGATTCCGAGGCGTTGGCGAGGAGAAACAAAGGTCTTTCCTGGAGGGGTCTGCCTGATGGAGGCAGGAGAAGTGGAGATCAGGCAGTCAGGTGAAATGATGTGTTGCGGAGAGAGTTCAACTTCTGAGGCATCCGAGGAACGAGAGAGAGCATCGGCCCTAATGTTCTTATCGGCAGGACGAAAGTGAATCTCAAAATTAAATCGGGCAAAGAACAGAGACCACCGGGCCTGGCGAGGATTCAGCCGTTGGGCAGACTGGAGGTAGGAGAGGTTCTTGTGGTCGGTGTAGATAATAACAGGAGAACTTGATCCCTCCAGCAGATGCCTCCATTCCTCAAGTGCTAATTTAATGGCTAGAAGCTCTCGATCCCCGATGGAGTAGTTCCTCTCCGCTGGAGAGAAGGTCCTAGAGAAAAAACCACAAGTGACAGCATGCCCGGAAGAATTTTTTTGTAGGAGAACAGCTCCAGCTCCCACTGAGGAGGCATCAACCTCCAATAGGAAGGGTTTGGAAGGGTCAGGTCTGGAGAGGACGGGAGCCGAAGAAAAGGCAGACTTGAGTCGTTTAAAGGCGTCTTCTGCTTGAGGAGGCCAGGACTTGGGATCAGCATTTTTTTTGGTTAAAGCCACGATAGGAGCCACAATGGTAGAAAAATGTGGAATAAATTGCCTGTAATAATTGGCGAACCCCAAAAAGCGTTGGATAGCACGGAGTCCGGAGGGCGTGGCCAATCTAAGACGGCAGAGAGTTTGTCTGGATCCATCTGTAGTCCCCGGCCAGAGACCAAATATCCTAGAAAAGGAAGAGATTGGCATTCAAACAGACATTTCTCGATTTTAGCATAGAGTTGGTTGTCACGAAGTCTCTGAAGAACCATACGGACATGCTGGCGGTGTTCTTCTAGATTGGCAGAAAAAATTAGGATATCGTCCAGATATACCACAACACAGGAGTATAACAGATCACGAAAAATTTCATTGACAAAGTCTTGGAAGACGGCAGGGGCGTTGCACAGGCCAAAGGGCATGACCAGATACTCAAAGTGTCCATCTCTGGTGTTAAATGCCGTTTTCCACTCGTCCCCCTCTCTGATGCGGATGAGGTTATAGGCGCCTCTTAAGTCCAATTTAGTAAAGATGTGGGCACCTTGGAGGCGATCAAAGAGTTCAGAGATGAGGGGTAAGGGGTAGCGGTTCTTAACCGTGATTTTATTAAGACCGCGGTAGTCAATGCAAGGACGTAGGGAGCCATCTTTTTTGGACACAAAGAAAAATCCGGCTCCGGCAGGGGAGGAGGATTTACGGATAAAGCCCTTTTTTAGATTCTCCTGGACGTATTCGGACATGGCAAGAGTCTCTGGGGCAGAGAGAGGATAAATTCTGCCCCGGGGTGGGGTAGTACCCGGGAGGAGGTCGATAGGGCAATCATAAGGCCTGTGAGGAGGTAGAGTCTCAGCTTGTTTTTTGCAGAAAACATCCGCGAAGTCCATATAGGCCTTAGGGAGACCGGTTACTGGAGGAACCACAGAGTTACGGCAAGGGTTACTGGGAACCGGTTTCAGACAGTTCTTGGAACAAGAGGACCCCCAACTCTTGATCTCCCCAGTGGACCAATCCAGGGTTGGGGAATGAAGTTGAAGCCAGGGAAGTCCAAGGAGAATCTCCGAGGTGCAATTGGGGAGGACCAAAAGTTCAATCCTCTCATGATGAGATCCGATGCTCATAAGAAGGGGCTCCGTGCGGAAACGTATGGTACAGTCCAATCTTTCATTATTTACACAATTGATGTAGAGGGGTCTGGCGAGACTGGTCACCGGGATGTTGAACCTGTTGACGAGAGAGGCCAAAATAAAATTTCCTGCAGATCCAGAGTCCAAGAAGGCCACTGTAGAGAAGGAGAAGGCAGAGGCAGGCATCCGCACAGGCACAGTAAGACGTGGAGAAGCAGAGTAGACATCAAGGACTGTCTCACCTTTGTGCGGAGTCAGCGTACGTCTTTCCAGGCGGGGAGGACGGATAGGACAATCCCTCAGGAAGTGTTCGGTACTAGCACAGTACAGGCAGAGGTTCTCCATACGGCGTCGTGTCCTCTCTTGAGGTGTCAGGCGAGACCGGTCGACCTGCATAGCCTCCACGGCGGGAGGCACAGGAACAGATTGCAGGGGACCAGAGGAGAGAGGAGCCGAGGAGAGGAAACGCCTCGTGCGAACAGAGTCCATATCTTGGCGGAGTTCCTGACGCCTTTCAGAAAAACGCATGTCAATGCGAGTGGCTAGGTGAATAAGTTCATGTAGATTAGCAGGAATTTCTCGTGCGGCCAGAACATCTTTAATGTTGCTGGATAGGCCTTTTTTGAAGGTCGCGCAGAGGGCCTCATTATTCCAGGACAATTCTGAAGCAAGTGTACGGAATTGTACGGCATACTCGCCAACGGAAGAATTACCCTGGACCAGGTTCAACAGGGCAGTCTCAGCAGAAGAGGCTCGGGCAGGTTCCTCAAAGACACTTCGGATTTCCGAGAAGAAGGAGTGTACAGAGGCAGTGACGGGGTCATTGCGGTCCCAGAGCGGTGTGGCCCATGACAGGGCTTTTCCGGACAGAAGACTGACTACGAAAGCCACCTTAGACCTTTCAGTGGGAAACAGGTCCGACATCATCTCCAGATGCAGGGAACATTGGGAAAGAAAGCCACGGCAAAACTTAGAGTCCCCATCAAATTTATCCGGCAAGGATAAGCGTATCCCAGGAGCGGCCACTCGCTGCGGAGGAGGTGCAGGAGCTGGTGGAGGAGATGACTGCTGAAGCTGTGGTAGTAACTGTTGTAGCATAACGGTCAGTTGAGACAGCTGTTGGCCTTGTTGCGCTATCTGTTGTGAATGCTGGGCGACCACCGTGGTGAGGTCAGCGACAACTGGCAGAGGAACTTCAGCGGGATCCATGGCCGGATCTACTGTCACGATGCCGGCTGGCAGGTAGTGGATCCTCTGTGCCAGAGAGGGATTGGCGTGGACCGTGCTAGTGGACCGGTTCTAAGCCACTACTGGTTTTCACCAGAGCCCGCCGCAAAGCGGGATGGTCTTGCTGCGGCGGTAGTGACCAGGTCGTATCCACTAGCAACGGCTCACCTCTCTGGCTGCTGAAGATAGGCGCGGTACAAGGGAGTAGGCAGGAGCAAGGTCGGACGTAGCAGAAGGTCGGGGCAGGCAGCAAGGATCGTAGTCAGGGGCAACGGCAGAAGGTCTGGAACACAGGCTAGGAACACACAAGGAACGCTTTCACTGGCACTAAGGCAACAAGATCCGGCAAGGGAGTGCAAGGGAAGTGAGGTAATATAGGGAAGTGCACAGGTGATTACCCTAATTGGAACCACTGCGCCAATCAGCGGCGCAGTGGCCCTTTAAATCGCAGAGACCCGGCGCGCGCGCGCCCTAGGGAGCGGGGCCGCGCGCGCCGGGACAGAACAGACGGGGAGCGAGTCAGGTAGGGGAGCCGGGGTGCGCATCGCGAGCGGGCGCTACCCGCATCGCGAATCGCATCCCGGCTGGCAGCGGGATCGCAGCGCCCCGGGTCAGAGGACGTGACCGGAGCGCTGCAGCGGAGAGAGAGAAGCGAGCGCTCCGGGGAGGAGCGGGGACCCGGAGCGCTCGGCGTAACATTGGCGTTTGATTGCTCCAAGTCTGAGATCCAGGCTGGAGCAATCGAGCACAGATTACACTGATCAATGCTATACTATGGCATAGCATTGTTCAGTGTTTGCAATCAAAGTATTGCATGTAACAGTCCACTATGGGGGCTAAAAAAAAAAGTATAAATATTAAATAAAAAATTTGAAGAAATGTGATTTATCCCCTTCCTGAATAAAAGTTTTAATCATCCCCCTTTTCCCATTTAAAAAAATATACATATTTCAAAAAAAATAAAAATAAACACATGTGGTATTGCTGCGTGCATAAATGTCCAAACTATAAAAATATAATGTTAATTAAACCGCACGGTCAATGGCGTACGCGTAAAAAAGTTACAAAGTCCAAAATTGTGCATTTTTGGTCACTTTGTAAACCTTAAAAAAATGTATAAAAAGCGATCAAAAAGTCCCATCAAAAGAAAAATGGTACTGATAAAAACTTCAGACCAGGGCGCAAAAAATTTGCCCTCATACATCACTGTATATGGAAAAATAAAAAAAGTAATAGGGGCCAGAAGATGACAATTTTAAATATACTAATTTTGGTGCATGTTTTTATAATTTTTTTTAAGTAGTAAAATAAAATAAAACCTATATAAATGAGGCATCCTTGTAACTGTTGGACCTACAGAATAAAGATGTGCTGTCATTATTACAAAAAAAGCCCCCAACAATTACAAAATGGCATTTTTTTCCAATTTTGCCCCACAAATTTACTTTTTCTGGTTTCGCCCTCAATTTTGTGGTGAAATAATTGGTGTCATTACAAAGTACAATTGGTGGCACAAAACATAAGCCCTCATATGAATCCGTAGGTGCAAAATTTTAAGCGTTATGATTTTTAGAAGATGAGGAAAAAACGAAAGTGCAAAAATGGAAAAACCCTGAGTCCTTAAAGGGGTTAAGTACAAGTGTAGACAAGTGAGGTATTTATAACAACCTATACCAACTGGTGCAAAATACATAAATACTGTTAAATACAAATATTAACAATTTAAGAACAGGGGATGAGAGCTAATATTGTTTTTCTTCAAGACCCAAAGGACCTAATTGGTTCAGCCTAAAGATCCATTTTGCCTACAGTAAAAGCAGGAGACTATCTTAATCTATAGCAGCATAAATCAACCCAATCTATCCCAGCAAACTTTAACCCTGCAGGATTAACGCTATGGTATTCTTGCATAAGGGTTATAAAATGAGTTGAGCCAATGTCAAAACAAAGAGAGTATATGTGTTCTCATATTCTTTTTAAAGAGGTACTCTGGCCCCAATCTTATCTTGACCCTTCCACAGACTTGCATTGAGGGGGCAGGGCGTAATGTCACATGCGGCGGAGTCGTGACATCATGATACTCCGTCCCCGTGGTAGGGAGGCATTACACTGAGAGCCTCCAGCGCTTCCTGCAGTGCTTACAGGTGGGTGCTGCATGCTAGATTGCGGGGGTCCCCAGCCTTTGGATAGGGGATAAGATGTCTTGGGGCCAGAGTACCCCTTTAAAAAGGCCGGAGTACCATTTAACCCCTTAACGCAGGTTTTTTCAGTTTTTGCATTTTCATTTTTCCCCATCACCTTTTAAAAATCATAACCCTTTCAATTTTCCACCTAAAAATCCATATTATGGTTTATGTTTTGCGTCACCAATTCTACTTTGCAGTGACATTAGTCATTTTACCCAATAAATCCATGGCGAAACGACTAAAAAAATCATTGTGCGACAAAATCGAAGAAAAAACACAATTTCGTAAATTTTGGGGGCTCCCTTTTCTACGCAGTGCATATTTCGGTAAAAATGACATGTTATCATTATTCTGTAGGTCCATACGGTTAAAATGGTACCCTACTTATATGGGCTTCATTTTGTTGTACTTCTGGAAAAAAATCATAACTACATGCAGGAAAATTAATACGTTTAAAAATGTCATCTTCTGACCCCTATAACTTTTTTATTTTTCCACGTACAGGGCAGTTTAAGAGCTAATTTTTTGCGCTGTGATCTGAAGTTTTTATCGGTACTAATTTAGTTTTGATCTGACTTTTTGATCACTTTTTATTCATTTTTTAATGGTATAAAAAGTGACCAAAAATCACTTTTGAATTTTTTTACGTGTACGCCATTGACCGTGTGGATTAATTAACTATATATTTTTATAGTTCGGACATTTACGCACACCGCAATACCACATATGTTTATTTTTATTTACACTGTTTTATTTATTTTTTATGGGAAAAGGGGGGTGATTCAAACTTTTATTAGTGAAGGGGTTAAATGATCTTTATTAACACTTTTTTAAACTTTTTTTTTGCAATGTTATAGCTCCCATAGGGACCTATAACACTGCACACACTGATCTCTTACACAGATCACTGGCGTGTATTAACACGCCTGTGATCAGTGTTATCGGCGCTTGACTGGTCCTGCCTGGATCTCAGGCACGGAGCAGTCATTTGCCGATCGGACACCGAGGAGGCAGGTAAGGTCCCTCCCGGTGTCCTGTAAGCTGTTCGGGACGCCGCGATTTCACCGCGGCTGTTCCGAACAGCCCGACTGAGCAGCCGGGATACTTTCACTTTCGCTTCAGACAGGGCGGTCAGCAGGGGCGTTGTTAGGCCTCCAAAAGTACGGGGCACGGGCCATGGGCATGGCCGAGGGCGGAGCCAAAAAAGGAGGGGCAATGGAACGGGGCCACTCAGTGGGTGGGGCCACTCTGGAGTATAATACAGGATATAACTAAGGATCAGTACAGGATAAGTAATGTAATGTATATACACAGTGACCTCACCAGCAGAATAGTGAGTACAGCTCTGGAGTATAATACAGGATATAACTCAGGATCAGTACAGGATAAGTAATGTAATGTATGTACACAGTGACCTCACCAGCAGAATAGTGAGAACAGCTCTGGAGTATAATACAGGATATAACTTAGGATCAGTACAGGATAAGTAATGTAATGTATGTACTCAGTGACCTTACTATCAGAATAGTGAGTATAGTGAGTGGGGTCACTGTATGATATTACATTACTTACCCTGTACATGGGTTTACATTATTAGTGTCTATACTGTATACCAGTATTTCCTAACTATAGTGCTTCCAGCTGTTGAAAAACTACTACTTTTGCAACAGCTGGAGGCACCCTGGTTGCCCCCTCTTTATATTGTATCAGTGCCCCTATTATACAGTAGCCCGCCCCCCATATTACATACACTTTGTACTGATACACACTCACACACATGCACTTTATATATTCATACACAAGCACATTACATAGACACACAGATATACACATACTGCCAACCACTGTACCCCTGAATATAATACTGCCAACCAAAAATACCAGCCATACTGATTAGCATAATTAATTTCATATGCGTGACATCACAGGATGCACATATGCAGGGAAATTTCGTCCTATTCTGACTCCTATAACTTTTTTATTTCTCCTTACACGTCCTGTATAAGGTAATTTTTTTTTTTAACGGTTCCATTTTTGTTTTGATGTGGCCTTTTGATCGCCTTCTTTTGTGCTTTTGATTCAATTCTGGAGTTGCAGTTAGTTACTGACTACAGTCCCCAGCATGCCCTGATACAGCCTGTGGCTCAGCAGCTGCCCCAAACAAAAACTACAAATCCCAGCATGTTGGACTATATAGTAGAATACAGTATGGGTCAGTGTTTCCCAACCAGGCGTGCCTCCAGCTGTTGCAAAACTACAACTCCCAGCATGTTGGACTATAAAGTAGTATATAGTATGGGTCAGTATTTCCCCACCAGGGGTGCCTCCAGCTGTTGCTAAACTGCAACTCCCAGCATGCCCCGACAGCCATCAGCTGTCCGGGCATGCCTGGAATTGTAGTTTTGCAACAGCTGGAGGCACTGTGGTTGGGAAACAATGGTATAGTATATGGTGCAACATGCAGGAAGTTATAGGATTGGTTGACTAAATACCGGCCAGGTGGCAACCCTATTTTAGACCCTTAAGTTCCCCCCAGACCCCTCTGCTCCCTGCCCCCTCCTCCTGTACATTCCTTTGCCCCTTCCTAGACCCCTTTGCCACCACTCCTTTGCACTGTTCTGTCCCTCCACAGACCCCCTCCTTCACAATCTTTTGACCCCTGACCCCTCTGTTTTAACCCCCCCCCCCCCTGTTTACCTTTCCGGGCTGCAGGTGACACAAGGCAGGCTGTATATCAAGTCGGGGCAGGCGTCTGGTCACGCCTGGCTGCTCCTGTAGTGATTACAGCTCCGAGCTACAGCCGGGGCAGGGAGCACGCCTGCGCACAGACTTTTCTACTCTCAAAGTAGCAGTTTACCGACTCCCTGCCCAGGCCCAATAAAATTGGGACCGGAGGACCGGCCCTGAGCAAGGTCCCCTTCTGCGCACCTGCGAGGGGGACCTTGCAGAGGACAGATCGGCCCCACTGTTTAATAAATATATATATAAAAAAAATTAAGATTAAAAAAAAAAAATGTCCAGGGCAGCTCACATTCGGGGCCTGTGTGCTAAGATCCGGGGGCCCCAGCCCCGGAGGAAATGACCTAGTGACGCCCTTGGTGGTCAGCTTTGATCGCCGCATCTGAAGGGTTAATACAGGGCATCACCGCGTGACCCCGTGGCATATCGTGGGAGCAGGCGGAGGATGTAAATATACGTCCTTCATTGTTAAGGGGTTAAAAAGATTTAGACAATACACTATGTGGGTGCTTTTATAGGAAATGAATTGTCGTACTGTATTGCCATTACTTGAGATAAGCTAATTTTTGAAAAATTCGATTTGCCGAATTTAAAAACCAAATTTGTTTCGTTCTGAATTTATTTGCGGCGAATCGCTATTAAAAACAGCTATTTCTGGCCTACAGAGAGCCTCAATAGGGGTGTAGAACTCTTTGCCTTGCTGTAACACGCATAGGGTGTGTGCTGGGTTAGGTATGACATGCAGATCAGAGGCGTCGCTATTAGAATCACTGTCGCAGAGTGGCACAATGACAGAGCCTGAAGGTGGCATCACTATGAGGAGACCATATAGTGGCTGAATGACACAGTGTGGAGGTGGCGGCAGCATGAGGAGACAATATAGTGGCTGAATGACACAGTGTGAAGGTGGAGGCAGCATGAGAAGACCATATAGTGCCTGAATGACACAGCGTGAAGGTGGCGACAGCATGAGGAGACTATATAGCGGCTGAATGACACAGCCTGGAGTTGACGGCAGCATGAGGAGACCACATAGTGGCTGAATGACACAGCCTGGAGTTGGCGGCAGCATATAGTGGCTGAATGACACAACCTGGAGTTTGCGGCAGCATGAGGTGAACATATAGTGGCTGAATGACACAGCCTGGAGTTTACAGCACCATGAGGTGGCGGCAGCATGAGGGGAACATATAGTGGATGAATTACACAGACTGGAATTAGCGGCAGCATATTGTGGCTGAATGACACAGCCTGGAGGTGGTGGAAGAATGAGGAGACATTTGAGGAGGAATCATTAGATTCCTCATACAGATCAATGTGGTTCATATTCAGCCACTATATATTCTCCTCATGCTACCACCAACTCCAGGCTGTGTCATTAAGCCACTATATGGTCTCCTTAAGCTGCCGCCAACCCCAGGCTGTGTCATTCAGCCACTATATTGTCTCCTCATACAGATCAATGTGGTCCTGCCAGGCCTTATCAATGGGACAGCCGGGACAGCCGCAGCAACAGAGGAAAGCCCTCCGGCTACCTCCACACTGGCCCACCTTCTGATCCACAAAATTATGCAGGGCCAGTACTGCCTTCTTCGCAAAGAAATGACTGCTTGGGAGTCTCCAATCAGTTCTCTGAAAGGTGCAGAGTCCACCACTTGAAAAGGGAGGGACTGAAGCGCCAGCAACTTGGACAGGAGCACATTCAGCTTCTGTGCCGTTGGATGAGAGGGTGCATACTGTTGTCTCTTGGACATGGCTTCGCTGATGGATTGCTGGTGGAATGATTGACTCGAAGGAGGCTGGAGCAACAAAACATGGGTATGACACACAGCTCCCTTCGGCTGAGGTGGTGGAGCTACGGCTGGCTGAAACAGGGAACGGCGTGACACTGGACGATCCAGCAGGCTGGACCACTACATTATATCCATGGTTCTCCCTGGCCGCTTCATGGTGATGCTGCATATGTTGACGCAGGGCCAGGGTGCCAGCATTGGGACCCTGGCCACACTTCACCTTCTACAGACACATCTTGCATGTGGCCAGGTTAACATCCTCCAGATGCTTGATGAAAAACTGCCACACCGCCGAGTACCTGATTTTCCCACAAACAGTCCGCACTGATTGACTACTACTGCCGCCGACTTCAGGAACCCCTGTTCCACTACCTTAGGCTGCCACGAAGCAGGTGATCTAGCCCGGGCAGCTTTGGTTCCAGACTGTCCACTTCTGCCACCATGCTGACTGCCAACCATGCTACCAGCTGCTCAGCTGCTTGCTGGCTCAGCTGCTGCCTCACGGGCAACCTGCAACCCTCTTCTCCTGATGATGATGTAGCCACTTCTGCACCGGGCTCCCAAGTGTGATCAGCGTCATCATTAATGAGTTGTGTCTGCACGTTACGGATGTCCTCCTCAAGTTCCTCAACAGTGTCTGCTTCAGGAGCTTGAGCGCTCGCAACACCACCTCCCACGCCACTCTCCTCCTCACTACTTGACCACCTAGGGGAGGAAGCGGCGGATGTCTCCTCCATTTCTTGGCTGGGCAGTAGCTGCTGACTGTCCTCTAGTAGATCGTCCTCACTATTTAGTGGAGCTGAACCCACAGAATAACATATTTCTGTGGGGGAGGGAACAGCATAGGACAGAGGCAATGGGAGGACAGGGACTGTTCCCGGGCCATGCCAATGAGGGTTGTGTCTGAGGAACCCACCGACTGTTGACTGGGAATGTCAGATGTCACTTGTGATGAAATTGATGACCGTGCTAACCAATCGATTACAGCAGATGGGTTGCTGGTCGAGACACGACCACTAGCTAATACCGAGAGCTCAGGCCTCTCGCTGCGACTCATGCTGCCACTTGCCCCAATTCTGCTGCTTCCTCTGCCAGATGAATTTAGGCCTCTTCCACTCCTCTGTGCACATCCTGGAACTTCTCTGCCTGACAATATGCTCCATTACGCTTAAAACAGTATTTGTCTACAACATCAGCAGGTGTGTATTTTTTGCTGGCCTTTCACTGTATCTAGGCCCTTAAGACTTTAACAGAAACCAAATGGTACACCACTTAGATGTATGTATGTGATATGCACTTATGAGGGGAGGACAATGCGCTCCAGTACGCTTAAAACAGTATTTGTCTATAACACCAGCAAATGTGTACTTTTGGCTGGCTTTCACAGTATCTAGGCGCTTAACACTTTAACAGGAACAAAATGGTACACCACTTAGAAGTACCCATGGGTTTTAGTGCTCTGCTTACCCTAACTGGCTGGCTACTATTAGCTTTTCAGTTTTTGTACACACTAGTGCTGCAGAACAAAGTTGCTTTGTACTACACCCAAAATTGCACTTTCTCTCTCCGTTTCACTCCTTTCACTATCAGGGCTTTTAGGCTGTATTTGGGCTTGAGGTGAATCATTGCTGTAAAAAAGCTTTTCTCAACAACACTTCTCTCTGTCCCTCTCTGCAATAGAACGCTGATGTGACCGGGAGGGGAATTGCTGCTGTATAAATGCTTTTCTGTGCAACACACACTGCTGTCTGTCCCTCTCTCTCTCTGCAATAGAATGCTGATGTGACTGGGAGGTGAATCGCTGCTGTAAAAATGCTCATTTGTGCAACACACACTGCTGTCTGTCCCTCTCTGTCCCGCAAGATGGCTGCCAAATATATGAGGCAGTGAAATCACAGGGTTGGCTGGCTGCTGATAGGCTGCATGTTCCATGTGATTCAGGGTCATCCCGCCGACCCTTGTTCCCGCCTTCCCAGGATTCCTTGCCCCATGTCTTTACTTGTGGATCTGCCATTTTAGATGGCGTGGAGCCTGGACCGCACCAAATGGAGTTTAATGAAGCTGTTCACACGATCGAATTGCGTCTATATTGGAATTCGTTGTGAATCAAATTTTTCCTAAAATTCATAGGGAATTCGAATTCTTCAGATTTGATTCACTCATCCATAGCCATTAACTCCAAACCTAAAAAAGAAAGTTTAGATAAATTATACTGACAAAGAAGAACAGTTATGACAGGGAAAATTGCCTACAGGAGCAATTTAATTGAGCCACTCTTTAGTTAGTTTTTTAACCATAATTTTTCATCTTTTTATGTAGTCACTTACTATACCTGACTTGCAAAATGTTACTATTGGACTTCAAATTGCTGTCTCATGTAGGTCCTCATCATGTTCAATAATAAACCAATTATTACGGATAGCATTAATAATGGTGTTATTCATTGGTGTATTTTTTTATTACAATATGATTTTTTTCCTCTACTTCATGTTTTTTTTTTATCTTTTTTTTTCAAATGTTTAAAAATATATTGCCAGGTGCAATGGATAGTATGTTCTCAAATGCCTATTTAAACATGTAGGTAAAAATCTATTAGAATCTTGAGTTAAGTAAAAAGGTAACATTACAATTCTGCTTCAGTGTTTCATTACTGTTGAACTCTTACTTTAAGATCAACAGGTTTTATGTCATTGTAGAGAAAATATTTATTTCAAACAACTTTATTTTCTTTGTACTTGTATGTGTATTTCTCATTGGGAATTATTATTTAACTTACTGTTCTCCTGATATCTTTACATAGTTTGTCAGTGTGAAAAAAATCCCCAATGTGAGACAAATTCACAGAAATGGAGAATATAAAGTACATGTTTTCCATGCATATTTCATCAAATGCAGATGGATAATAAAATATGTAACAAAGCACAACAGCAGTCAGAGATAAATACTTGGTGTTTTCCCCAAATTAAACACCTGCTAAACAAATATTTCATGTTTCAGAAAGGTATTTTATTTGATGAAATCTGTCCTGGAAGAAAGTTCTGTTGCATAGATAGTGAAATTATAAATAAAATGTTCTACATTTTGGAGCTGCTAGTGCAGTATGTTTAAAGGAAATCTGTCATTAGTGTCACCTGCACTAACCTGTCGGTAAAGAGAGGTAGTGCAGGTGACACTGATGACAACCCGATCCCGATCCGTGCCACCTGTTCTCCCATTATCAGCTTCTGTTCCAGGGCCAACTTGGACAATGGGCCAATTTCCTGTTCTGTAAAGACAACTTTTCAGTAGACTTCTTCTTGTCATCACTAACAGGAGTACAGTGAAATGTGGCACCATAGCGTCACTGAATCCACCACTGTTATCTGCGTTCATTATAATGTACTTAAAAAGAAATTTTCAAAAAACATTTTGTTCAGAAAATAAAAACAGACAGAGAAGGATTTATTTATTTATTATGCTCCTATTCCTGCTTTTATGGTCTAGAAAAGTTACACATTTGTGTACAAAATGCGGTATTTTTGCACTTTTACACCAATCGCAGATTTTTTTTTATGTGGGCAAAAGGGGTGTAGTCTAACATCACATCTATTTTATTACGTTCACTGTAATATATTGTAGCTAATTTCAAAGTATGGCATACGGGAAAGGCTCAGCAACGCCGGATTCATAAAGAGTTGTAGCCTATGCAACTTAAGAACAAAGGGCATACATGTACGCCCTTGTCCTGCTCCCCTTCTATGACGATTGTGATGATTCCTGGCATTAACCCTTTAGTCGCCTCCATCAGAGTTGATGGCGGTGTTTAAAATGTGGAAATCTACTCCCGGCTGCTCAGTCGGGCTGATCGGGATCACAGCAGTGAAACCTTGGTGTCCCGATCAGCTGAAAAGATGGCTGGAGGGCCCTTACCTGCTTCCTCGACATTCAATCTACCACTAAATCTATAGCAAAAAAAAGAAAAATTATTTGTGGGGCAAATAAGTCAGCCATGGCAGGCTGGAGCAATAGAGTACCAATAACACTAATCAATGCTATGCTATTGTTCAGTGTATACAATATAAGGATTGCATGTAATAGTCCCCTACAGGGACTAAAAATGGCGTGATAAATATAAAAAAAATGTTAATAAATAAATGTGAATTAACCCCTTTCCTAATAAAAGTTTAAACCACAACCTTTGCCAATGTAAAAACATAAATAAATATGTAAACAAAAATAAACATAAACATATGTGGTATCACCATGTGCGTAAATGTCCAAACTATCAAACTATAATGTTAATTAAACTTCCCAATCAATGGCGTATATGTAAAAAAAATAACAAAGAATTGTGCAGTTTTGGTCACTTTGTGTACCCTGAAAAAATGTATAAAAATTTTAAAAAGTCCCATCAAAACAAAAATGGTACAGATAAAAACTAAAGATCACGGCGCAAAAAAATTAGCCCTCATACATCCCCTTATACAGAAAATAAAAAAGTTTTTGGGGACAGAAGAGGACAATTTTAAACATACTAATTTTCCAACAAAAAGTTTAAATTTTTTATTAGAAGTAAAACAAAATAGAACCTATATAATTTTGGTATGGTTGCAACCATATGGACCTACAGAATAAAAATGATGTGTAATTTTTACTGAAAAGTACACTGCGTAGAAACAGAATAATTATTTGTATTATCGTAGATTTTGTGGTGAAATGATTGATGTCATTACGAAATAAAACTAATATGAGGTGAAAAATTTAAAGCGTTATGATTTTTAGAATGTGAGGAGGAAAAAACTAAGTGCAGAAATTAAAAAACCTGATGTCCTTAACCTGTTAACGACGCAGGAGGTAAATGTACGTCCTGGTGAGCTGGTACTTAACGCACCAGGACGTACATTTACGTCCTATGCATAACCGCGAGCATCGGATCGATGCTCGCGTCATGCGCAGCAGGTCCTGGCTGCTGATAGCAGCCAGGGACCCGTCCGTAATAGCGAACATCCGCGATCACGCGGATGTCCGCCATTAACCCCTCATATGCCGTGATCAATACAGATCACGGCATCTGCAGCATCGTGGTATTTTGAATGGATGATCGGATCACCCGCAGCGCTGCCGCGGCGATCTGGTCATCCAGCATGGCGTCTGGAGGTCCCCTCACCTTGCTCCGCCCGTCTCCTGGGGTCTTCTGCTATGGTCTGCGATCGAGCAGACCAGAGCAGAAGATGACCGATAATACTGATCAGTGCTATGTCCTATGCATAGCACTGAACAGTATTAGCAATCGAATGATTGGTATAAATAGTCCCCTATGGGGACTATTAAAGTGTAAAAATAAAAGTAAAAAAAGTAAAAAATATAAGTAAAAAAAATTTGAAAAACCCCCTCCCCCAATAAAAAATTTAAATTGTCCCATTTTCCCTATTTCACCCCCAAAAAGTGTAAAAACATTTTTTAGATACATATTTGGTATCGTCGCGTGCGTAAATATCCCAACTATTAAAATAAAATGTTAATATTACCGAACGGTGAACGGTGTGAACATAAAAAAATAAAAGTAAAAAATAGCTGCTTTTTTATTACATTTTATTCCAAAAAAAATTAATAAAAAAAGTATTAAAAGTTTTATATTAGCAAATATGGTATCAATAAAAAGTACAGATCACGGCGCAAAAAATGAGCCCTCATACTGCCACTTACACGGAAAATGAAAAAGTTAAAGGTCTTCAAATTAGGGGGATTTTATACATACTAATTTCGTTAAAGGGGTACTCTGCTGCCCTGTGTCGGAAGCTCCGCTCCCCGGCGTCCGGAAGTTTATTGTTCCGGATGCTGTGTACGGGCTTCCATGTTCAGGGCCGCCCCTCGTGACGTCATGCCCTCCCCCTTCGTGATGTCACGCCTGCAGTACACTACAATACATCGGTGTTGTAATGTTCTCTACAAGATTGTGGGTCTGATTTTGTGCAGCATTTTTAGCACTGTTTATCAATTGGAAACTACATATTTTAAGGCATCTCTTGTTGCTTTTCTTTTCACTGTGTGAAGATAGCCTAACAGAGGGCAATCCCCTGTCTCTGCTGAACTGTCTCCCAGATCTCTTAGATATATAAAGCTATAAATAATTCAGTGATATACAGGGTGGGCCATTTATATGGATACACCTTAATAACATGGGAATGGTTGGTGATATTAGCTTCCTGTTTGTGGCACATTAGTATATGTGAGGGGGGAAACTTTTCAAGATGAGTGGTGACCATGGCGGCCATTTTGAAGTTGGCCATTTTGAATCCAACTTTAGTTTTTTCAATAGGAAGAGGGTCATGTGACACATCAAACTTATTGGGAATTTCACAAGAAAAACAATGATGTGCTTGGTTTTAAAGTAACTTTATATTTTCATGAGTTATTTACAAGTTTCTGACCACTTATAAAATGTGTTCAATGTGTTGCCCATTGTGTTGGATTGTCAATGCAACCCTCTTCTCCCACTCTTCACACACTGATAGCAACACCGCAGGAGAAATGCTAGCACAGGCTTCCAGTATCAGTTGCTACAGAATGGGCAAAACAAAAACTTGGAACAGGACCCTCAGTTTACGCAGAAGATTTTGTTCAGTGATGAGGCAAACTTTTATGTCAATGGTGAAATTAACAAACAAAACCACCGCTATTGGTCTGACACTAACCCACATTGGATAGATCACTCTAAGACTGTTGGAACACAAAAATTGATGGTATGGTGTGGTACATGGGGTACAAAGATAGTGGGGCCATTCTTCATCAATGGAAACCTCAAGGCCACTGGACATGCAAAATTGCTACATGATGATGTGTTTCCCTCTTTATGCACTGAAGCTGGCACGTTCCCTAAGTTTTTTCAGCAAGATGGTGCACCACCACATTATGGATGTCAGGTCAGAGCATTCCTAGATGAACAGCTTCCTGGAAAGGGAATTGGTCTTCGTGGGCCAGTTGAATGGCCCCCAAGGTCTCCCGATCTGACCCCCTTTGACTTTTATCTTTGGGGTCATCTGAAGGCAATTGTCTATGCTGTGAAGATACGAGATGTGCAGCACCTGAAACTACGAATACCGGAAGCCTGTGCTTGCATTTCTCCTGCGGTGTTGCTATCAGTGTGGGAAGAGTGGGAGAAGAGGGTTGCATTGACAATCCAACACAATGGGCAGCACATTGAACACATTTTATAAGTGGTCAGAAACTTGTAAATAACTCATGAAAGAATAAAGTTACGTTAAAACCAAGCACATCATTGTTTTTGTTGTGAAATTCCCAAATGACTATATTATAGTATTATAGTATTAATGGCTATATTATTAATGACTATATTATTTTTTGGCACACTATTGTACAAAGGTAATGGAGTAAAAAAACAGTGGCTACAAACCCTAGATCTAGTTGAAAAGCATTAAAGGAGTTATGTAGTTAAAGATATCTTGTAGATTTATAGATAAAGCTATAGATTGCGGTGGGTCCAACTGGTGGGACCACCCGCGAACTCCTGAAAGGGGCCCTGGCAGTCTGCTGGAAGGGGGGTGTCCAACCCCTGCACAGAGTGGCGGCCAACACACCCCCTCCATATATCCCATAGAGATACATGGAGGAAGCATGTCAGCCGCGGCTTTCTGTGGAAGGTTGGACTGGCCGCTCCCAGCAGACTGACCGTTCAGGAGATCGCAGGGGGGTCTGAGCGGTTGGACACCCCATGATCTATAACTTATCCTCTATCCTTCGGATAGGGGATAATTTATTTTTCATGGCACTACTCCTTTAAACTGTCATTAGCATAAACTTTATATATAATGTAGATAATACCATTATATGTATATTTGTAATATACATTGATTAAAAAAAATTGTATATTTTTGAGTTAAAAAATGCTGTCCTTGCAGCTATTGCCTGCGTGTCTCTGTAAGGAGACCAAATACAGGAAGCGAGGGCAGGACAAGCAGGGCTCTGTGCAAGCTCCTGGTCTGTCAATCATCCTGATGTGTAAGCCAGGAGTGTGTCACAGAGCCTCACTGCACAGAGCTCTGCTTATCCTCATTGCACAGAGCCCTGCTTGTAGTGTCCACACTTTCTGGATTTGGTCTCTTTACAGAGACACATAGTCAATAACTGCAGGGACAAAATATACATATTTCTTAACCAATGTATATTACAAATATACATATAATGTTATTTTCTACATTATATAAAACATTTTTGCTAATGATTACACTGAAGAAAAAAAATATTCAGCCAGTAATTGGCTGAGCAAGCATTGTCTGCATATTAAAATCATAGCAGGATGAGCTGCCCAGCTGGGATCACGCATCACCAGGACAGACAATGGGGGGATAAGAGCTGATGAACCCATAATCAAATATTTTGTAGGGCCTTAAATTAAAGGGTAGTCTGGGGAACTGAACTTTTTAGAGACATATCCCTTATGCAGAGAAGGTAACTCTCTGCTTAACTTACTCCCAGATCCCTCAGATAAATAAAGCTACATATAATGCAGAAATATAGATCCTGTTCACAACTTTTCCAACTTTACAAAGCAGTTGGACCCCACGCAATCTCACCCGTACGCCCTATTCTGTGGATAGGGTATAATTGATAAGTAGTGTTGCTCGCGAATATTCGCAATTCGAATATTATTCGCGAATATCGCATATTCGCGAATTCGCGAATTTTGCGAATATAGTGCTATATATTCGTAATTACGAATATTCGTTTTTTATTTTATTTATTTATTTATTTTTTTCACAGTACACATCACAATGATCACCCCTCTCTGCTTCCAGCTTGTGTGGTGTAAAGTAGGCTCTAATACTACTGTGTGAGACTGGCGTGCGAAAATTCGTATATGCGAAAATTCGTATATGCGAAAATTCGTATATGCGAATTTTCGAGTATGCTAATTTTCTATATGCTAATTTTCACATATGTTAATTTTCGCATACGCGAATTTTCGCATATGCGACAATAAAACGAGAATATAACGAATATGCGAATATATGACGAATATTCGTCCATATATTCGCGAATATTCGCAAATTCGAATATGGCCTATGCCGCTCAACACTATTGATAAGTTCCCCGGACAACCCATTGATATCTGAAAAAGCTAATTATATATTGTAAATGACATTGTTAGGCAAAAACATTTTTGTAAATACTAGGAATACAAAATGTTTTGAAAATCACTAATTTTAGTTTTCTATTGATGACCTTGTTAGCCAGTTGACCTGTAAGGGCTCTTAAAGTATCTCTTAAAACAGTTTAGCCCACAGAACACAGTTGTTAGGCACACTGTTCACCTTTAAGTCTCAATCAGTGATGTACAGTATGACTGTAATAAAAAGATGGCATGCCAAAATCATTTATTTTAATTAGTGTTTACTTTTTTTTTTTTAGAAATCTACGTACATTTTAATCAACAATTTAAAAAAACAAACTGCAGTTCCGAACATCAAAAAGGTCTGTACCATCAGATGATCTGAAAAGAGCATGTTGTAAACTTAACTTACTGTCATGTTAACATCTGCTTAACCAGAGGGTCAAAAACCTTGTCTGCATCTTTAAACATGACTTACATATTCCCCAGAATGCCGTTGGCAGTATTCCAATTGCCCATTATTCCCAATTACCCATTTGTTTTGTTAATTGCATTGATCTTCTGAGTCAGCAACTACAGCTGAATTGTTTGACTTTGTTCTCATTAAAGCCTTTTTTTGCGCAAAATGTGTGTGATGTCAGAATCAAGAGATGGAATAACAAATCATATTTCCTTCACAGTAAAGGATAGCTAAACTTCTTTCTTTTTTGATTAATTTCATGCCTGACTCAGTCAGAGATTAGGCTCTGACACATTTTATAATTAAATATTGAAATCATAAAGTGCAAGAATGTTTAATTTTTAAAATATGAGTTTTAATTTACCTCATACAGAGAGTAGTGCTGATCACCTGTGGAGATGCATTACACACTACATTGCCTAATGTATGATGCCTGAATAAGACTGAGCATACAGTTAAAGTAAACTAATGCAATTTACTGAATAGCAGTCAAATATTTATCCAGTTGATGAAGCAGACTTTATGTAAAACTCTGACAATAATTAAGGAAAAGCCTTGCTTAACCTTTATTGTACTGGAGGAATCAATACTCTCCTGTCTATGCTCTAGTGCTAGAATATACGCCTGGCATGCTGGGGTTACAGTGTGTTCTCTCTCTTTTAACATATGCTCTTATGATCTAGCAGATGGCTGATATTTGGTTTATCATATTCATGATTGAACTCTGGTTGATGCTGCAGCATCCGCCTGAACAGGCAAAGATCTTATTCCATATCATCCAGTTCTAAAGAACAATTGTTTGTTTAAGACAATTGAAGACTGAGAATATATGCAGAGAAATGTTTTTACACCTCCAGAGCTTCTTCTTTTTAGAAATAGAATGTTTGTCGATAAAGCTGGTAAATATTTATATGAAGGGTTATTTACACAGTGACATGGTTGCTTATTTTAGTCTAAGCTTGAAACAAGATATTTTATAACTCGGAATTACTGTTGTATAAAGTGAATTTCATTTAATGATTTAGATTGTATTGTTGTGATACAAGATAAAAATGCATTCAGGAAGAAAATAGGAATGATAAACAAGTGTAAAGAAAATGGTTTTCAATAGACAGTCTTGATTACAATAATAATTATTTAAAATAGCACAACTAAAGGTAAAATTTTTCTTAAAGATCCTTTGTCATGAAGGCAAGTAGTGATGCTTTCATGTCAAAATTAAATTGCTATAGATAGCCCTTGCATATAACTTTAACCCTTTTGAAGATGCCATCTTCTCTGACGTGGCTGGTTGAAAATAATATGCCCCAGGAGCTAAGTGCTGGGGGGGGGGGGGGGGGGTGTCGCGGGGTAATCATGTGGTAACAAGCCACACTGCTTAACCCCATTTCACCTTAAAGGGGTACTCCAAAGGATAGGGGATAAGATGTCAGATGGCCGCGGTCCCGCTGCTGGGGAGCCCCGGGAGTTTGCTCTGTGTGTAATGACGGGCAATACAGGGGACGGAGCAGCGTGACGTCATGGCTTCGCCCCTCGTGACATCACGGCCCGTCCCCTTAATGCAAGTCTATGGCAGGGAGCGTGATGACCACCACGCCCCCTCGCCTAGACTTGTATTGAGGGGGCGGGCTGTGACATCACAAGGGGCGGAGTGTGACGTAACGATGATCCAGCCCCTGTATTGCCCGTCATTATGTTCAGAGCGAACTCGCTCTGCAGTAATGATAGCGGAATGCTGCCGCGGCGATCCCGGGGCTCCCCAGCTGCAGTTTTAATTGGTACAATTTTTGTTTTGATGGGACTTTTTGATCACTTTTTATTCAAATTTTTATGTTATATGAAGTGACCAAAAATGCACAATTTTGGATTTTTTTTTTTACGTGTACACCATTGACTGTGCGGTTTAGATAACCTCATATTTTAATAGTTTGTACAATTATGTATGCGGCTGTACCACATATGATTATTTAAATTTTTTATTGCATTATTTTATTTTAAAAAGGGGAAAAGCGGGTGGTTTAAACTTTTAAGAGGGAAGGGGTTAATTAACCCCTTAAGGATGCAGCCCATTTGGGCTTTAAGGACGCAGACAATTACATTTTTACATGAAATAAAAAAAGCACAAACGGATGCGCTCCGTAGTGTAACACCAAAGGTGAGTTGGTAACGCTAAGTGTGAATTGCGCTTACCACATGAAGTTGTACTCCAACCAAGTACAACAATGGAACAGGGCGTATCATCAAGGGGTCTCTGCAGCTTCGTCCCGCTGAAATAGAATCACGATAAAAACAAGCAATCTCCAGGTAGCAGAGCGGGATCAATGGAAGCGCTGAGACCAGATAAGAAGTTAAAAGGATATATTTCCCATAATGCAACGCGTTTCACGGTCACCCGCTTCCTCAGGCATCCTGAGGAAGCGGGTGACCGTGAAACGCGTTGCATTATGGGAAATAAATCCTTTTAACTTCTTATCTGGTCTCAGCGCTTCCATTGATCCCGCTCTGCTAGCTGGAGATTGCTTGTTTTTATCGTGATTCAAAAAATCATAAGCTCTTTTATATTTTCATCCACAGACTAGTATGTGGGCTTGTTTTTTGCACGGCCAGCTGTCCGTTGTAATGCCATCACTCACTTTACCATTAAATGTATGGAGCAACCAAAAAATACTATTTTTGTGGGGAAATTAAAAAGAAAACCGCAATTTTGCTAATTTTGGAAGGTTTTGTTTTCATGCCGTACAATTTATGGTAAAAATGAAATGTGTTCTTTATTCTTTGGGTCAATACGATTAAAATGATACCCATGATAACATACTTTTCTATTACTGTTGCGCTTAAAAAAAAATCGCAAACTTTTTAACCAAATTAGTATGTTTAAAATCCCCCTATTTTGAAGACCTATAACTTTTTCATTTTTCCATATAAGTGGCGGTATGAGGGCTCATGTTTTGCGCCATGATCTGTACTTTTTATTGATACCATATTTGCTTATTTAGAACTTTTAATCCATTTTTTATAAATTTTTTGGGAATAAAATGTTATAAAAAAGCATCTATTTTGGACTTTTTTTATTTTTACGTTCACGCTGTTCACCGTACAGTCTCATTAACATTTTATTTTAATATTTCAGATATTTACGCATGCGGTGATAGCAAATATGTATATAAAATATTTTTTTAACACTTTTTGGGGGTGAAATAGGGAAAATGGGACAATTTCCTTTTTTATTGGGGGAGGGGGTTTTTCACTTTTTTTTTTACTTTATTTTTTTTACTTTTTTTTACTTTTATTTTTACACTTTAATAGTCCGCCTAGGGGACTATTTATAACAATCACTCGATTGTTAATCCTGTTCAGTGCTATGCATAGGACATAGCACTGATCAGGGTTATCGGTCATCTTCTGCTCTGGTCTGCATGAAGGCAGATCAGAGCAGAAGATGCCGGGAAGACAGCGGAGCCAGGTGAGGGAACCTCCGTCTGCCATGCTGGATGATCGGATCGCCGGGGCAGCGCTACGGGCGATCCGACCATCCATTTTAGTGACCGCGATGCTGCAGATGCCGTGATCTGTATTGATCGCGGCATCTGAGGGGTTAATTGCGGACATCTGCGGGATCGCGGGTGTCCGTCATTAGGGGCGGGTCCCTGGCTGCGATCAGCAGCCGGGACACGCCGGGCATGACCCGGGCATCGCTCTGATGCTTGCGGTTGTGCTTAGGACATAAATGTACGTCCTGGTGCGTTAAGTACCACCTCACCAGGACGTATATTTACGGTGCTCGTCGTTAAGGGGTTAACTTTTATTAACTTTTTTTTTTTTAGCCTCCATAGGGGGCTAAAACATGCAATCTTCTGATTGCATGTACTGATCAATTCAATGCTGATCGGCGCTCTGCTGCTCTAGCCTGCAGAGGCTTGGAGCTGCAGACAACCGATTGGACGATGAGGAGGCAGGTGAGGACTCTCCTGTCGTCCAATAAGCTGATTGGGACATCACAATTTTGTTGCTATGGTCCCGATCAGCTCCGCTGCACTGCCGGGATACTTTTGGTTTCCTTTTAGACGCCGCAATCAACTTTGATTGTGGCATCTAAAGGGTTAATGCCTGGCATTAACTGTGGATCCTGGCTGCTAATAGTCGGGACCCATGGAGTTTGAAGCGTTCTCTGCTCGTGAGAACGCTTTATACCCTGTTAACAGGAATCGGGAACGGGGGCGTCCCCAAGGAGTTAAATACAAGACTATGTTGGGAAACTTTTCCTCATGATCCCACAGTGTCCCACAGTGTCCGGGTAAAGATGGAATCCAAATGAGCGAAAGGTCAATTTAAAGGTCAGATAGTAGCAGATGAAAGACAAGATTATGAAATAAGTTAGAGGGATCACTCGCTGAAATATTACTACCAGTTTATATCTCATATGGCTTTTTAAAGGTATTTTTTTCTCTCTTTTATAAGCTTTATATATTGTTTTTATTTAATTTTAAAGTAAACAATAATATATCTCACTTGCTTTCAGTCCATGTCTTTCTTTGTATCCCTCAGCAAAGACCTATATACATTTAGAGGTGTAGTTCAACAGCAGATAATGCAAGAATTTCAGCAAGGTGAGAATCCTGGGCATAGCTTGTTACTGACTTTCTGCTTAAATAATAAAACATTCTGTTTGATGTAGTAGAAGATACTACAATATAGTATATCCTTTCAAACCTTCATAATACTTAATGTCTTTTCTAAAAGAAAAATATATTCAGAAAGTATAGTTAGTCTCTGATCTAGTTCATCCCCTGGGACCCTCTTTTTCTTTTCTCATATTGCACTAGTTCATGGTCCTGAATTGTGTGTATTTACCACTGAAACAAAATCTCATGTCAGTGTAGATTGAGGGAAAAGTTGTTATATATTGGACACTAACAATTTTCATGTCCTAATACTTTACACAAACATTTTTAGATTTCAAACTTTGTAAATCATCTTTTATAATTTGCTTTATACAGTCTGTTTCTAATATTAGTATTGCAGTGAAATAGTTGTCACTGTAATTGCTTTTACAATGAAATAAAGATTAATGACAAGGAAAATTCGTAACAATACCTTTATAACAGGAGATATTTTATCATGATAGTTTTGATCTGGTATGTAGTTTTTAATTTCATCACATAATTTCCTATATAGCTCATATGACAACAGATGTTTGATTGTTTGGGGTCGTAGCTCTTCTTGCTTTAAACTGACATAAACATACGTTGGATAGGAAAATGCTTTGCTCAACCTACTTATTGTATTGTAGTGTGATAGCTGTTATGGTCTTGTTCTGCAGTCAGACTGCTAGGATTTGAAGTGAAGCAACTGGACACAGTAATGTAGGTCACAAAAGTCAGCCCACTGAACAATGCTCAGATTGGTTTGTTTTGTATTTGTGAAGGCTTTCTGGGATCAGCAGTTCTTCTGTACACTGCTCACTGCTCAGCTTTTTCTCCAAGATGACAGCCACAATGCAGTGCATAGGGTTTTATCAGTCTCTTAAACTCATTTTAGGTTAACATTTTCTACCCAAGTCCTTATCTTCACTGTAAGGTTCTGGTTATATGTCATATGGCAACTCCTTAGCCAATTATGGGCTAAGGGCTGTCCTAGCTCCAATCCAGTCCCCAGGGACAGAGGAGGATCTTAAAGGACAACTGTAGTGGAACACTTTTACATATGCCCGTGCTTCAAAAATAAACAAAATAAACTCATACATACCTTCCTACGAGCCCCCGTTGGTCTTTCACAGGCCTCACGGTCTGGCAGTGCTGATATCATTCCACTTCCTGGGGACGGGGACACCGCAGGGCCATCTGCATTTCACTGGCCATAGCGATGTCCCGCCCCGGCTGGTGATAGGCTGAGCCCACTGTCATGTAAGAGGCCGGCCAGAGCTCCTTACATGACAGTGGGCTCAGCCTATCACCAGCCGGGGCGGGACATTGCTACGGCCGGTGATACGCCAACGGCTCTGCGGCGTCCTCGTCCCCAGGAAGTGGAATGACTTCAGCACTGCCGGACCGTTAGGCCTGTGCAAGACCAACGGGGGCTCGTAGGAAGGTATGCATGAGTTTATTTTGTTTATTTTTGAGGCACGGGCACGGGTATATGTAAAAGTGTTTCACTACAGTTGTCCTTTAAATACATATGTTCAGTTAGGTTCTGGTAAGGCGGGTCAAAGCAAGTGTTCTTGCATCTCTCACATCTTCAGTGGGAGTTTGCCTCCATCAACAGCAATTCTGCACAAGGCAACAAAGATGCAACCTGCCCAGCATATCCCGCCGCAAGCGTATTGCTACTGCAAGTGCTAGCATTAGAGACAACGGCAGAATCAATTGACTCTTTTGCAAAGTAAGGACTAAGTTAAGTGTATCCTTGGGCCAGTCCAAGAAAACATATGTAAGGGAGGGGATCTTTCCATATTGTACTATGGCACTCATCCCCGTGAAGACTTCTGAAACATACACTCACATAATGGACTGTAGCTAGCACAAAAGCTTCAGTTCACTTGAATGGGAGCTGAGCTGCAGTATCTTGGCACACCATAACACAGTGAATGGAGCCAACAATTGATGACCTATCTTGAGTATATTAGCCTGGAAAAACCTTAAGTAGAAATATTCTTGTTTGGAAACCTAACAACTCACTGCAGTGTATGCACAAAAAATTAACTTGATGGGTTTTTAGCTTCCTGCACCCTCTTAGTGACTTTGAGTCCCCTCACAATGACTTTTCACCATTAGCTCCATCTTTTCCATTGCTAATGTGAATTGTGTATTTTCCACATCTATTCTACATATATTCCTTATCATTTCTTAAGTTAATTATGCAATCTGGTATGTGTACAGTAGCATTTGTGGAAATGTAAAATCCCTAACCTAATCAGGTCAATGTTAATTGAAAATAATAATACTACAGTCAAATATGTACACTACCATAGTTACAAATGAAAAACCATCTTCCAAATGAAGACAAAACTGTCACGATGCCGGCTGGCAGGTAGTGGATCCTCTGTGCCAGAGAGGGATTGGCGTGGACCGTGCTAGAGGATCGGTTCTAAGTCACTACTGGTTTTCACCAGAGCCCGCCGCAAAGCGGGATGGTCTTGCTGCGGCGGTAGTGACCAGGTCGTATCCCCTAGCAACGGCTCTACCTCTCTGGCTGCTGATGATAGGCGCGGTACAAGGGAGTAGACAGAAGCAAGGTCGGACGTAGCAGAAGGTCGGGGCAGGCAGCAAGGATCGTAGTCAGGGGCAACGGCAGGAGGTCTGGAACACAGGCTAGGAACACACAAGGAAACGCTTTCACTGGCACTAAGGCAACAAGATCCGGCGAGGGAGTGAAGGGGAAGTGAGGTGATATAGGGAAGTGCACAGGTGAAAACACTAATTGGAACCACTGCGCCAATCAGCGGCGCAGTGGCCCTTTAAATCGCAAAGACCCGGCGCGCGCGCGCCCTAGGGAGCGGGGCCGCGCGCGCCGGGACAGAACTGACGGAGAGCGAGTCAGGTACGGGAGCCGGGGTGCGCATCGCGAGCGGGCGCTACCCGCATCGCGAATCGCATCCCGGCCAGAGGCGGTATCGCAGCGCCCCGGGTCCGTGGAACCGACCGGAGCGCTGCAGTGAGAGGAGTGTAGCGAGCGCTCCGGGGAGGAGCGGGGACCCGGAGCGCTCGGCGTAACAGTACCCCCCCCCTTGGGTCTCCCCCTCTTCTTGGAGCCTGAGAACCTGAGGACCAGACTTTTGTCCAGGATATTGTCCTCAGGTTCCCAGGACCTCTCTTCTGGGCCACAACCCTCCCAATCCACTAAAAAGAAGGTTTTCCCTCTGACCTTTTTAGATGCTAAAATTTCCTTGACGGAGAAGATGTCCGAGGAGCCGGAGACAGGAGTGGGGGGAACGGATTTGGGAGAGAAACGGTTAATGATAAGTGGTTTAAGAAGAGAAACATGAAAGGCATTAGGAATACGAAGAGAAGGAGGAAGAAGAAGTTTGTAAGAGACAGGATTAATCTGGCGCAAAATCTTGAAAGGACCAAGATAGCGTGGTCCCAACTTATAGCTAGGGACACGGAAGCGGACATATTTGGCGGAGAGCCATACCTTGTCTCCAGGGGAAAAAATGGGAGGAGCTCTTCTTTTCTTATCCGCGAATCTCTTCATGCGTGAAGAAGCCTGTAAGAGAGAATTTTGGGTCTCTCTCCATATGATGGAAAGATCACGAGAAATTTCATCCACAGCGGGCAGACCAGAGGGCAAGGGGGTAGGGAGGGGGGGAAGAGGGTGACGGCCGTACACCACGAAAAACGGGGATTTGGAGGAAGATTCAGAGATTCTGAAATTATACGAGAATTCGGCCCAAGGTAGAAGATCTGCCCAGTCATCCTGGCGGGAGGAAACAAAATGTCGTAAATAGTCACCCAAGATCTGGTTAATTCTCTCTACTTGTCCATTGGATTGAGGATGGTATGCAGAAGAAAAATTTAATTTAATCTTGAGTTGTTTACAGAGAGCCCTCCAGAATTTAGACACAAATTGGACGCCTCTATCCGAGACGATCTGCGTAGGCAACCCGTGAAGACGAAAAATGTGTACAAAAAATTGTTTAGCCAACTGAGGCGCTGAAGGAAGACCAGGAAGAGGGATGAAATGTGCCATTTTGGAGAATCGATCAACGACCACCCAAATAACAGTGTTGCCATGGGATGGGGGTAAGTCAGTAATAAAATCCATACCAATCAGAGACCAAGGTTGTTCGGGAACAGGCAGAGGAAGAAGAAAACCAGCGGGCTTCTGGCGAGGAGTCTTATCCCGGGCACAGATAGTGCAGGATCGCACAAAGTCCACCACATCAGTCTCTAGAGTCGGCCACCAATAGAAGCGAGAGATGAGTTGCACAGATTTCTTGATGCCCGCATGACCTGCGAGATGGGAGGAGTGACCCCATTTGAGGATTCCGAGGCGTTGGCGTGGAGAAACAAAGGTCTTTCCTGGAGGAGTTTGCCTGATGGAGGCTGGAGAAGTGGAAATCAGGCAGTCAGGAGGAATGATGTGTTGAGGAGAGAGTTCAATTTCAGAAGCATCTGAGGAACGAGAGAGAGCATCGGCCCTAATGTTCTTATCAGCAGGCCGAAAGTGAATTTCAAAATTAAATCGGGCAAAGAACAGAGACCACCTGGCCTGACGAGGATTCAGCCGTTGGGCAGACTCGAGGTATGAGAGGTTCTTGTGATCGGTGTAAATAATAACTGGAAATCTTGATCCCTCCAGCAGATGCCTCCATTCCTCAAGTGCTAATTTAATGGCTAGAAGCTCTCGATCCCCGATGGAGTAGTTCCTCTCCGCCGGAGAGAAGGTCCTAGAAAAAAAACCACAAGTAACAGCATGCCCGGAAGAGTTTTTTTGTAGAAGGACAGCTCCAGCTCCCACTGAGGAGGCATCAACCTCCAATAGGAAGGGTTTAGATGGGTCAGGTCTGGAGAGCACGGGAGCCGAAGAGAAGGCAGACTTGAGTCGTTTAAAGGCGTCTTCCGCTTGAGGAGGCCAAGACTTGGGATCGGCATTTTTTTTGGTTAAAGCCACAATAGGAGCCACAATGGTAGAAAAATGTGGAATAAATTGCCTGTAATAATTGGCGAACCCCAAAAAACGTTGGATGGCACGGAGTCCGGAGGGGCGTGGCCAATCTAAGACGGCAGAGAGTTTATCTGGATCCATTTGTAGTCCCTGGCCAGAGACCAAGTATCCTAGAAAAGGAAGAGATTGGCATTCAAACAGACATTTCTCAATTTTAGCATAGAGTTGATTGTCACGAAGTCTCTGAAGAACCATACGGACATGCTGGCGGTGTTCTTCTAGATTGGCCGAAAAAATTAGGATATCATCAAGATATACAACAACACAGGAGTATAACAGATCACGAAAAATTTCATTAACAAAGTCTTGGAAGACAGCAGGGGCGTTGCACAGGCCAAAGGGCATGACCAGATACTCAAAGTGTCCATCTCTGGTGTTAAATGCTGTTTTCCACTCATCCCCCTCTCTGATGCGGATGAGGTTATAGGCGCCTCTTAAGTCCAATTTAGTAAAGATGTGGGCACCTTGGAGGCGATCAAAGAGTTCAGAGATGAGGGGTAAGGGGTAGCGGTTCTTAACCGTGATTTTATTAAGTCCGCGGTAGTCAATGCAAGGACGTAGAGAGCCATCTTTTTTGGACACAAAGAAAAATCCGGCTCCGGCAGGAGAGGAGGATTTACGGATAAAGCCCTTTTTTAGATTCTCCTGGACGTATTCAGACATGGCAAGAGTCTCTGGGGCAGAGAGAGGATAAATTCTGCCCCGGGGTGGAGTAGTGCCCGGGAGGAGGTCGATAGGACAATCATAAGGCCTGTGAGGAGGTAGAGTCTCCGCTTGTTTTTTGCAGAAAACATCCGCGAAGTCCATATAGGCCTTAGGGAGACCGGTTACTGGAGGAGGCACAGAGTTACGGCAAGGGTTACTGGGAACCGGTTTTAGACAGTCCTTGGAACAAGAGGGCCCCCAACTCTTGATCTCCCCAGTGGACCAATCCAGGGTTGGGGAATGAAGTTGAAGCCAGGGAAGTCCAAGGAGAATTTCCGAGGTGCAATTGGGGAGGACCAAAAGTTCAATCCTCTCGTGATGAGATCCGATGCTCATTAGAAGGGGCTCCGTGCGGAAACGTATGGAACAGTCCAATCTTTCATTGTTTATACAATTGATGTAAAGGGGTCTGGTGAGACTGGTCACTGGGATGTTGAACCTGTTGACGAGAGAGGCCAAAATAAAATTTCCTGCAGATCCAGAGTCCAAGAAGGCCACAGAAGAGAAGGAGAAGGCAGAGGCAGACATCCGCACAGGCACAGTAAGACGTGGAGAAGCAGAGTGGACATCCAGGATTGTCTCACCTTTGTGCGGAGTCAGGGTACGTCTTTCCAGGCGGGGAGGGCGGATAGGACAATCCCTCAGGAAGTGTTCGGTACTAGCACAGTACAGGCAGAGGTTCTCCATGCGGCGTCGTGTCCTCTCTTGAGATGTCAGGCGAGACCGGTCGACCTGCATAGCCTCCACGGCGGGAGGCACAGGAACAGATTGCAGGGAACCAGAGGAGAGAGGAGCCGAGGAGAAGAAACGCCTCGTGCGAACAGAGTCCATATCTTGGCGGAGCTCCTGACGCCTTTCGGAAAAACGCATGTCAATGCGAGTGGCTAGGTGAATAAGTTCATGAAGATTAGCAGGCATTTCTCGTGCGGCCAGAACATCTTTAATGTTGCTGGATAGGCCTTTTTTAAAGGTCGCGCAGAGGGCCTCATTGTTCCAGGATAATTCAGAAGCAAGAGTACGGAATTGTACGGCATACTCGCCAACGGAAGAATTACCCTGGACCAGGTTCAACAGGGCAGTCTCAGCAGAAGAGGCTCGGCCAGGTTCCTCAAAGACACTTCGAATTTCCGAGAAGAAGGAGTGTACAGAGGCAGTGACGGGGTCATTGCGGTCCCAGAGCGGTGTGGCCCAAGCCAGGGCTTTTCCAGACAGCAGGCTGACTACGAAAGCCACCTTAGACCTTTCAGTGGGGAACTGGTCCGACATCATCTCCAAGTGTAATGAACATTGGGAAAGGAAGCCACGGCAAAGCTTAGAGTCCCCATCAAATTTATCCGGCAAGGATAGTCGTAGTCCAGAAGCGGCCACTCGCTGCGGAGGAGGTACAGGAGCAGGCGGAGGAGATGGTTGCTGGAGCTGTGGTAGTAACTGTTGTAGCATAACAGTCAGTTGAGACAGCTGTTGGCCTTGTTGCGCAATCTGTTGTGACTGCTGGGCGACCACCGTGGAGAGGTCAGCGACAACTGGCAGAGGAACTTCAGCGGGATCCATGGCCGGATCTACTATCACGATGCCGGCTGGCAGGTAGTGGATCCTCTGTGCCAGAGAGGGATTGGCGTGGACCGTGCTAGAGGATCGGTTCTAAGTCACTACTGGTTTTCACCAGAGCCCGCCGCAAAGCGGGATGGTCTTGCTGCGGCGGTAGTGACCAGGTCGTATCCCCTAGCAACGGCTCTACCTCTCTGGCTGCTGATGATAGGCGCGGTACAAGGGAGTAGACAGAAGCAAGGTCGGACGTAGCAGAAGGTCGGGGCAGGCAGCAAGGATCGTAGTCAGGGGCAACGGCAGGAGGTCTGGAACACAGGCTAGGAACACACAAGGAAACGCTTTCACTGGCACTAAGGCAACAAGATCCGGCGAGGGAGTGAAGGGGAAGTGAGGTGATATAGGGAAGTGCACAGGTGAAAACACTAATTGGAACCACTGCGCCAATCAGCGGCGCAGTGGCCCTTTAAATCGCAAAGACCCGGCGCGCGCGCGCCCTAGGGAGCGGGGCCGCGCGCGCCGGGACAGAACTGACGGAGAGCGAGTCAGGTACGGGAGCCGGGGTGCGCATCGCGAGCGGGCGCTACCCGCATCGCGAATCGCATCCCGGCCAGAGGCGGTATCGCAGCGCCCCGGGTCCGTGGAACCGACCGGAGCGCTGCAGTGAGAGGAGTGTAGCGAGCGCTCCGGGGAGGAGCGGGGACCCGGAGCGCTCGGCGTAACAAAAACCTTTATGTGTGACTGTGTCAGGCCGTAATTAGCTTTGTAAAAATGCCTAAACAAGCTATGTCTTAATATACAACCTGAGCCATATTTAAAGAAATGGTAGTTTACCACTAAAATTGTATTACTATATTTGTGGAAAATAGTTGTGATAGTTTTTTAGATTTTGTGCGCAATAGTTGGTGAATCACATTAATTTATTTTCTGACAAAAGAAGCTACACGATGAAGATGAAGGACAAAAACCTAGCTGGCCTGGGGAGGAGGTGTCCCTTTAGAGTTAGCAATGCTTTGGAGGGCCTACGGCAGAATATGCTATGCCAGGAGGGTGATTAAGGGGCTATCATTAGCCCCTTAAGATGCCCCTTGTCACGATGCCGGCTGGCAGGTAGTGGACCCTCTGTGCCAGAGAGGGATGGCGTGGACCGTGCTAGTGGACCGGTTCTAAGCCACTACTGGTTTTCACCAGAGCCCGCCGCAAAGCGGGATGGTCTTGCTGCGGCGGTAGTGACCAGGTCGTATCCACTAGCAACGGCTCACCTCTCTGGCTGCTGAAGATAGGCGCGGTACAAGGGAGTAGGCAGAAGCAAGGTCGGACGTAGCAGAAGGTCGGGGCAGGCAGCAAGGATCGTAGTCAGGGGCAACGGCAGAAGGTCTGGAAACACTGGCAAAGGACACACAAGGAACGCTTTCACTGGCACTAAGGCAACAAGATCCGGCAAGGGAGTGCAAGGGAAGTGAGGTAATATAGGGAGTGCACAGGTGATAACCCTAATTGGAACCACTGCGCCAATCAGCGGCGCAGTGGCCCTTTAAATCGCAGAGACCCGGCGCGCGCGCGCCCTAGGGAGCGGGGCCGCGCGCGCCGGGACAGAACAGACGGGGAGCGAGTCAGGTAGGGGAGCCGGGGTGCGCATCGCGAGCGGGCGCTACCCGCATCGCGAATCGCATCCCGGCTAGCAGCAGGATCGCAGCGCCCCGGGTCAGAGGACGTGACCGGAGCGCTGCAGCGGAGGAGGTGAAGCGAGCGCTCCGGGGAGGAGCGGGAACCCGGAGCGCTCGGCGTAACAGTACCCCCCCCCTTGGGTCTCCCCCTCTTCTTGGAGCCTGAGAACCTGAGGAGCAGACTTTTGTCAAGGATGTTGTCCTCAGGTTCCCAGGATCTCTCTTCAGGACCACAACCCTCCCAGTCTACTAAAAAAAAATTTTTCCCTCTGACCTTTTTGGCAGCCAGAATCTCCTTGACCGAGAAGACGTCCGAGGAGCCGGAAACAGGAGTGGGAGGAACAGATTTGGGAGAAAAACGGTTGAGGATGAGTGGTTTGAGAAGAGAGACGTGAAAGGCATTAGGGATACGAAGAGAAGGAGGAAGAAGAAGTTTATAAGAGACAGGATTAATTTGACACAAAATTTTGAAAGGACCAAGATAGCGTGGTCCCAACTTGTAGCTAGGGACACGGAAGCGGACATATTTAGCGGAGAGCCATACCTTGTCTCCAGGGGAAAAAACGGGGGGAGCTCTTCTTTTCTTATCCGCGAACCTCTTCATGCGTGAAGAAGCCTGTAAGAGAGAATTTTGGGTCTCTCTCCATATAATGGAAAGGTCACGAGAAATTTCATCCACAGCGGGCAGACCAGAGGGCAAGGGGGTAGGGAGGGGGGGAAGAGGGTGACGGCCGTACACCACGAAAAATGGGGATTTGGAGGAAGATTCAGAGACCCTGAAGTTATACGAGAATTCGGCCCATGGAAGGAGATCTGCCCAGTCATCCTGGCGGGAGGAAACAAAATGTCGCAAATAATCACCCAGGATCTGGTTAATTCTTTCTACTTGTCCATTGGACTGGGGATGATATGCAGAGGAAAAATTTAATTTAATCTTGAGTTGTTTACAGAGAGCTCTCCAGAATTTAGACACGAATTGGACCCCTCTATCCGAGACAATCTGCGTAGGCAACCCGTGAAGACGAAAAATGTGTACAAAAAATTGTTTAGCCAACTGAGGCGCAGAAGGAAGACCAGGAAGAGGAATGAAATGTGCCATTTTGGAGAATCGATCAACGACCACCCAAATAACAGTGTTGCCACGGGAAGGGGGTAAATCAGTAATAAAATCCATACCAATCAGTGACCAAGGCTGTTCGGGGACAGGCAGAGGATGAAGAAAACCAGCGGGCTTCTGGCGAGGAGTCTTATCCCGGGCACAGATAGTGCAGGCTCGTACAAAGTCCCCAACATCCGTCTCCAGAGTCGGCCACCAATAGAAGCGGGAGATGAGTTGCACAGATTTCTTGATGCCCGCATGACCTGCGAGATGGGAGGAGTGACCCCATTTGAGAATTCCGAGGCGTTGGCGTGGAGAAACAAAGGTCTTTCCTGGAGGAGTCTGCCTGATGGAGGCAGGAGAAGTGGAGATCAGGCAGTCAGGTGGAATGATGTGTTGCGGAGGGAGATCAACTTCTGAGGCATCCGAGGAACGAGAGAGAGCATCGGCTCTAATGTTCTTATCGGCAGGACGAAAGTGAATCTCAAAATTAAATCGGGCAAAGAACAGAGACCACCGGGCCTGGCGAGGATTCAGCCGTTGGGCCGACTGGAGGTAGGAGAGGTTCTTGTGGTCGGTGTAGATAATAACAGGAAATCTTGATCCCTCCAGCAGATGCCTCCATTCCTCAAGTGCTAATTTAATGGCTAGAAGCTCTCGATCCCCGATGGAGTAGTTCCTCTCCGCTGGAGAGAAGGTCCTAGAGAAAAAACCACAAGTGACAGCATGCCCGGAAGGATTTTTTTGTAGAAGAACAGCTCCAGCTCCTACTGAGGAGGCATCAACCTCCAATAGGAAGGGTTTGGAAGGGTCAGGTCTGGAGAGCACGGGAGCCGAAGAAAAGGCAGACTTGAGTTGTTTAAAGGAGTCTTCTGCTTGAGGAGGCCAGGACTTGGGATCAGCATTTTTTTTGGTTAAGGCCACGATAGGAGCCACAATGGTAGAAAAATGTGGAATGAATTGCCTGTAATAATTGGCGAACCCCAAAAAGCGTTGGATAGCACGGAGTCCGGAGGGGCGTGGCCAATTTAAGACGGCAGAGAGTTTGTCTGGATCCATCTGTAGTCCCTGGCCAGAGACCAAATATCCTAGAAAAGGAAGAGATTGGCATTCAAACAGACATTTCTCAATTTTGGCATAGAGTTGGTTGTCACGAAGTCTCTGAAGAACCATACGGACATGCTGGCGGTGTTCTTCTAGATTGGCAGAAAAAATTAGGATATCGTCCAGATATACCACAACACAGGAGTATAATAGATCACGAAAAATTTCATTGACAAAGTCTTGGAAGACGGCAGGGGCATTGCACAGTCCAAAGGGCATGACCAGATACTCAAAGTGTCCATCTCTGGTGTTAAATGCCGTTTTCCACTCGTCCCCCTCTCTGATGCGGATGAGGTTATAGGCGCCTCTTAAGTCCAATTTAGTGAAGATGTGGGCACCTTGGAGGCGATCAAAGAGTTCAGAGATGAGGGGTAAGGGGTAGCGGTTCTTAACCGTGATTTTATTAAGACCGCGGTAGTCAATGCAAGGACGTAGGGAGCCATCTTTTTTGGAGACAAAGAAAAATCCGGCTCCGGCAGGAGAGGAGGATTTACGGATAAAGCCCTTTTTTAGATTCTCCTGGACGTATTCGGACATGGCAAGAGTCTCTGGGGCAGAGAGAGGATAAATTCTGCCCCGGGGTGGAGTAGTACCCGGGAGGAGGTCGATAGGGCAATCATAAGGCCTGTGAGGAGGTAGAGTCTCAGCTTGTTTTTTGCAGAAAACATCCGCGAAGTCCATATAGGCCTTAGGGAGACCGGTTACTGGAGGAACCACAGAGTTACGGCAAGGGTTACTGGGAACCGGTTTTAGACAGTTCTTGGAACAAGAGGACCCCCAACTCTTGATCTCCCCAGAGGACCAATCCAGGGTTGGGGAATGAAGTTGAAGCCAGGGAAGTCCAAGGAGAATCTCCGAGGTGCAATTGGGGAGGACCAAAAGTTCAATCCTCTCATGATGAGATCCGATGCTCATAAGAAGGGGCTCCGTGCGGAAACGTATGGTACAGTCCAATCTTTCATTATTTACACAATTGATGTAGAGGGGTCTGGCGAGACTGGTCACTGGGATGCTGAACCTATTGACGAGAGAGGCCAAAATAAAATTTCCTGCAGAACCAGAGTCCAAGAAGGCCACTGTAGAGAAGGAGAAGGCAGAGGCAGACATCCGCACAGGCACAGTAAGACGTGGAGAAGCAGAGTAGACATCAAGGACTGTCTCACCTTTGTGCGGAGTCAGCGTACGTCTTTCCAGGCGGGGAGGACGGATAGGACAATCCCTCAGGAAGTGTTCGGTACTAGCACAGTACAGGCAGAGGTTCTCCATACGGCGTCGTGTCCTCTCTTGAGGTGTCAGGCGAGACCGGTCGACCTGCATAGCCTCCACGGCGGGAGGCACAGGAACAGATTGCAGGGGACCAGAGGAGAGAGGAGCCGAGGAGACGAAACGCCTCGTGCGAACAGAGTCCATATCTTGGCGGAGTTCCTGACGCCTTTCAGAAAAACGCATGTCAATGCGAGTGGCTAGGTGAATAAGTTCATGTAGATTAGCAGGAATTTCTCGTGCGGCCAGAACATCTTTAATGTTGCTGGATAGGCCTTTTTTGAAGGTCGCGCAGAGGGCCTCATTATTCCAGGACAATTCTGAAGCAAGTGTACGGAATTGCACGGCATACTCGCCAACGGAAGAATTACCCTGGACCAGGTTCAACAGGGCAGTCTCAGCAGAAGAGGCTCGGGCAGGTTCCTCAAAGACACTTCGGATTTCCGAGAAGAAGGAGTGTACAGAGGCAGTGACGGGGTCATTGCGGTCCCAGAGCGGTGTGGCCCATGACAGGGCTTTTCCGGACAGAAGACTGACTACGAAAGCCACCTTAGACCTTTCAGTGGGAAACAGGTCCGACATCATCTCCAGATGCAGGGAACATTGGGAAAGGAAGCCACGGCAAAACTTAGAGTCCCCATCAAATTTATCCGGCAAGGATAAGCGTATCCCAGGAGCGGCCACTCGCTGCGGAGGAGGTGCAGGAGCTGGCGGAGGAGATGACTGCTGAAGCTGTGGTAGCAACTGTTGTAGCATAACGGTCAGTTGAGACAGCTGTTGGCCTTGTTGCGCAATCTGTTGTGACTGCTGGGCGACCACCGTGGTGAGGTCAGCGACAACTGGCAGAGGAACTTCAGCGGGATCCATGGCCGGATCTACTGTCACGATGCCGGCTGGCAGGTAGTGGACCCTCTGTGCCAGAGAGGGATGGCGTGGACCGTGCTAGTGGACCGGTTCTAAGCCACTACTGGTTTTCACCAGAGCCCGCCGCAAAGCGGGATGGTCTTGCTGCGGCGGTAGTGACCAGGTCGTATCCACTAGCAACGGCTCACCTCTCTGGCTGCTGAAGATAGGCGCGGTACAAGGGAGTAGGCAGAAGCAAGGTCGGACGTAGCAGAAGGTCGGGGCAGGCAGCAAGGATCGTAGTCAGGGGCAACGGCAGAAGGTCTGGAAACACTGGCAAAGGACACACAAGGAACGCTTTCACTGGCACTAAGGCAACAAGATCCGGCAAGGGAGTGCAAGGGAAGTGAGGTAATATAGGGAGTGCACAGGTGATAACCCTAATTGGAACCACTGCGCCAATCAGCGGCGCAGTGGCCCTTTAAATCGCAGAGACCCGGCGCGCGCGCGCCCTAGGGAGCGGGGCCGCGCGCGCCGGGACAGAACAGACGGGGAGCGAGTCAGGTAGGGGAGCCGGGGTGCGCATCGCGAGCGGGCGCTACCCGCATCGCGAATCGCATCCCGGCTAGCAGCAGGATCGCAGCGCCCCGGGTCAGAGGACGTGACCGGAGCGCTGCAGCGGAGGAGGTGAAGCGAGCGCTCCGGGGAGGAGCGGGAACCCGGAGCGCTCGGCGTAACACCCCTTATAAGTAACTGAAACATTGTCTGTGTAGAAAATGGTATATGGAAAAAGATAAAACTATTTCAGATATGAAGTAGGTTTTAAATTATTTAGAAACAAAGCTTTTTCTAGTCAATATTATGAAGGTAGTGAATAACTGTCATTTGACATTATAGTTTCAGAATACAAAAGATACATTTGAATACCACTGATAAATGACTTATGTTCACTACATGCAGTGAATACTTTCTGCATGCACCTTAATGTAATTCTTAATCAAAAGGAAATATGTTGAATTTGATTAAAATCAGTGGTTGTTTCTGAATAGTAAAACATTTGCCCCGATTTATCAATCGTCCTGAAACCTAAACTGTCTGGCAACCAATCATAGCTCAGCTTTCATACCTTAACAAGCTCTGGTAAAATAAAAGTTGAGTTGTGATTGGCTGGTATGGGCAAAACCATGTACATGGTTACATAGTTCATAGGGTTCAAGAAAGACCAGAGTCCATCAACCTATATGTCTTTTGTGTGCATACTGTGTTCATCCGGAGGAACGCAAAAACCCCTTATGATGCTAATCTCAATTGCCCCGTACCAGGGTGAAAAATTACTTCCTGATTCCAAAAATATCTATCAGAATGAATCTCTGGATCAATGTTCTTTCCCTATAAATCTAGCATTTAACTTGTAATGTTATTACTTTCCAGAAATGTATCCAGGCCCCCTTTGAACTTTTTTTTTTTTTTTATAGAGTTCACTATGGCCACTTCCTTCTGGCAGAGAGTTCCATAATCTCACTGCTCTTACAGTAAAGAACATCCATATGTACTGGTGTAGAAACCTTTTTTTTCCCTCTAGACATAGAGGATGCTCCATTGTTATAGATACAGTTCTGGGTATAAATAGGTCATGGGAGAGATCTCTGTACTGTCCCTGATGTATTTATACATAACTATTAGGTCACCCTAATAACCCTAATTCTGATAATCTTCCTTGAAACTGTAATCCTCCAGTTTAGTTTTAGGCAGATTGATAACTCTGCGCCATTGTATTTAACATCTTTATTTAATTGTATGGAAAGTAACTAAACCTTCATATAATTGGTGAGCAACACATTTACAATCAATCCTATGGCAGACTAGAGACCAATCACAGTTTTGATGAGATGAGCATTTACAATGTAACATATTTCACTAATGACATTGAATTCTCTAGGTAAATAAACCCGTCTAAAGACACTATTGATACTGTGTATCAAAAAGCATGCATTATACTAGAGACATATTTAGCATCTAAGCAAATATCTTATTATTACAGCACAGTGAAACACAATTTTCTATTGTACAACATCATATAGCAAGTAATCAATAAGATGGAATTTGGATATCCACTTAAGTAGTTCTTAAAAAGACTGGGTGGTAAGGTCAGAGACTGTCTCTGCTTTAATTGAACATTGAACTTGTATGTTGCTATTCAATTCTACTGAACCACTCTTTGAGGAAGGACTATGAAAGATCTTGGGAGGGTTGAAGTGGGCTCAGATATTGGAACTTTCTATTGTTATTATGGGTATTTGGTTAACTATTCCCTATTGGGATATGTGTTTGGATATAATATCGGCCTCTAGTGGGTGGATATAGATGCAGCATGGCATTTAATTAATAATTTGATATATCTACTGGGCATGTGATATGTTTTTTGGCATTGTGCACTTAATGTAAGTTGTACAGTATATATTTATTATGTTATGGGTATTTATTTTTGTTCTCAATTTTCTACTTTGTGTAAATTATTATATGAATCATTGTTTTAGTTGTCTTTTTATGTGTGTTTTTAAGGCTAAGAGCTGGTGGGTATAGATCCTTTTTTCTGTTTCAGAATTAAAATTTATTTAAAAAAAATGATATAGTAACTTAGTTCAAAAGGTTAAAAAAAAGACCAGAGTACATCACATTCAGCCTATATTCCTGATGAGTCCCTACTAAGTTGATCCAGAGTAAGGAAAAATACCCTCAAACTAGAGGTAAAAATATGTCAGTCAGAATAAATCCCTGAATCAACATTCTGTCCCTATAAACTAGTATACATAACCTGTAATGTTATGTCAGTCATCCCAAGTGTCCTCCCATTTAATACATATCTGCAAAGATTACTACTTTACTATACAATCTCTCAAAAAGATCATTAATCCCTTAAGGACCAAGCCCATTTTGACCTTAACCACTTAAGGACCTAGCCAATTTTCACTGTAGGACCTGGCCATTTTTTGCACATCTGACCACTGTCACTTTATTAAACATTAATAACTCTGGGATGCTTTTACCTTTCATTCTGATTCCGAGGTTGTTTTTTCTTGACATATTCTACTTTATGTTAGTGGTAACATTTTGTCGATACTTGCATCATTTCTTGGTGAAAAATTGAAAATGTTGCATTTTTTTTACTTTGAAATAAATGATATATTGATTCACATATACAATAGGTCTACTTTATGTTTCCATCATAAAGTTGATATGTTTTTTATTTTGGAAGACATCAGAGGGCTTCCCTCAAGGTACGTAACAAGGGGTCCAGTGAGCCTTAATACCCCACAGGTGTTTGACGACTTTTCGTTAAAGTTGGATGTGTAAATTATATTTTTTTGTCCACTAAAGTGCTAGTCTTCCCTCAAATTAAAAATTTCTACAAGGGATAATAGGACAAAATGCCCCCCCCCCCCCCCAAAAAAAAAAAAAATTGTAACCCCATCTCTTCTGAGTATGGAAATACCCCATGTGTGGATCTCAAGATCTCTGCTGGTGCACTACAATGCTCAGAAGAGAAGGAGCCCCATTGAGCTTGAGGAGAAAAAAAGTGTTTGAAATGGAAGTCAGGGGCCATGTGCCTTTACAAAGTCCCTTGTGCTGCCAGAACAGTGGACCCCCCCACATATGACCCTATTTTGGAAACTACACCCCTCACAGAATTTAATAAGGGGTGCAGTGAGTATTTACACCCCACTGGCGTTTGACAGATCTTTGGAACAGTGGGCTGTGCAAATGAAAAATAAAATTTTTCATTTTCACGGACCACTGTTCCAAAAATCTGTCAGACACTTGTGGGGTGTAAATGCTCACTGTACCCCTTATTACATTACGTGAGGAGTGTAGTTTACAAAATGGGGTCACATGTGGGGGGGGGGATCCATTGTTCTGGCACTATGGGGGTTTTGTAAACACACATGGCTTTCAATTCCGGACACATTTTCTCTTCAAAAGCCCAATGGCGCTCCTTCTCTTCTGAGCATTGTAGTTCGCCACAGAGCACTTTACATCCACACAAGGGTATGTTCTTACTCAGAAGAAATGGAGTTACAAATTTTGGGGGGCTTTTTTTCCTATTTTCCCTTGTGAAAATGAAAAATTTGGGGTAACACCAGCATTTTAGTGATTTTTTTTTTTCATTTTTCCATCCAACTTTGAAGAATTTTCATTAAACACCTGTGGGGTGTTAAGGCGCACTATACCCCTTGTTATATTCTGTGAGGGGTGTAGTTTCCAAAATGGGGTCACATGTCAGAATTTCTTTTTTTGCGTTTATGTCAGAACCGCTGTAATATCAGCCCCCCCTGTGCAAATCACCAATTTAGGCCTCAAATGTACATAGTACGCTCTCACTCCTGAGCCTTGTTGTGCGCCCGCAGAGCATTTTATGCCCACATATGGGGTATTTCCGTACTCAGGAGAAATTGCGTTACAAATTTTGGGGGTCTTTTTTTCCTTTTAATTCTTGTGAAAATAAAAGTTTGGGGTAACACCAGTGTCACGATGCCGGCTGGCAGGTAGTGGATCCTCTGTGCCAGAGAGGGATTGGCGTGGACCGTGCTAGTGGATCGGTTCTAAGTCACTACTGGTTTTCACCAGAGCCCGCCGCAAAGTGGGATGGTCTTGCTGCGGCGGTAGTGACCAGGTCGTATCCACTAGCAACGGCTCAACCTCTCTGACTGCTGAAGGTAGGCGCGGTACAAGGGAGTAGACAGAAGCAAGGTCGGACGTAGCAGAAGGTCGGGGCAGGCAGCAAGGATCGTAGTCGGGGGCAACGGCAGGAGGTCTGGAACACAGGCTAGGAACACACAAGGAAACGCTTTCACTGGCACAATGGCAACAAGATCCGGCGAGGGAGTGAAGGGGAAGTGAGGTATAAATAGGGAGTGCACAGGTGAACACACTAATTGGAACCACTGCGCCAATCAGCGGCGCAGTGGCCCTTTAAATCGCAGAGACCCGGCGCGCGCGCCCTAGGGAGCGGGGCCGCGCGCGCCGGGACAGGACAGACGGAGAGCGAGTCAGGTACGGGAGCCGGGATGCGCATCGCGAGCGGGCGCTACCCGCATCGCGAATCGCATCCCGGCTGGAGACGGTATCGCAGCGCACCGGGTCAGTGGAGCTGCCCGGAGCGCTGCGGTAGCGAGAGAGAAGCGAGCGCTCCGGGGAGGAGCGGGAACCCGGAGCGCTCGGCGTAACAGTACCCCCCCCCTTGGGTCTCCCCCTCTTCTTAGAGCCTGAGAACCTGAGGAGCAGACTTTTGTCTAGGATGTTGTCCTCAGGTTCCCAGGATCTCTCTTCAGGTCCACAGCCCTCCCAATCCACCAAAAAGAACTTTTTTCCTCTGACCGTCTTGGAGGCCAGTATCTCTTTCACTGAGAAGACGTCAGAAGAACCGGAGACAGGAGTGGGAGAAACTAATTTGGGAGAGAAACGGTTGATGATGAGTGGTTTAAGAAGAGAGACATGAAAGGCATTAGGAATACGGAGAGAAGGAGGAAGAAGAAGTTTGTAAGAGACAGGATTAATTTGGCACAAGACTTTGAAGGGACCAAGATAGCGTGGACCCAGTTTGTAACTGGGGACACGAAAGCGGACATATTTAGCGGAGAGCCATACCTTGTCTCCGGGCGCAAAAATGGGGGGAGCTCTTCTTTTCTTATCGGCAAACTTTTTCATGCGAGATGAAACCTGTAAAAGAGAAACTTGGGTCTCTTTCCATATGGTGGAAAGATCACGAGTCACTTCATCTACCGCGGGCAAACCAGAGGGCAAGGGAGTAGGGAGGGGGGGAAGAGGGTGACGGCCGTACACCACGAAAAATGGGGATTTGGAGGAAGATTCAGAGACTCTAAAGTTATACGAGAATTCGGCCCATGGTAGAAGATCTGCCCAATCATCCTGGCGGGAGGAAACAAAATGTCGTAAATAATCACCCAAGACCTGGTTAATTCTTTCTACTTGTCCATTGGATTGAGGATGATATGCAGAAGAAAAGTTTAATTTAATCTTGAGTTGTTTACAGAGAGCCCTCCAGAATTTTGACACGAATTGGACGCCTCTATCCGAGACTATTTGTGTGGGCAACCCGTGAAGACGAAAAATGTGTACAAAAAATTGTTTAGCCAACTGAGGCGCTGAAGGAAGACCAGGAAGAGGGATGAAATGTGCCATCTTGGAGAATCGATCAACGACCACCCAAACAACAGTGTTGCCACGGGATGGGGGTAGGTCTGTAATAAAATCCATACCAATCAGAGACCAAGGCTGTTCGGGGACAGGCAGAGGATGAAGAAAACCAGCGGGCTTCTGGCGAGGAGTCTTATCCCGAGCACAGACAGTGCAGGCTCGCACAAAGTCCACGACATCCGTCTCCAGAGTCGGCCACCAATAGAAGCGAGAGATGAGTTGCACAGATTTCTTGATGCCTGTATGACCTGCGAGATGGGAGGAGTGACCCCATTTGAGGATTCCGAGGCGTTGGCGTGGAGAGACGAAGGTCTTTCCTGGAGGAGTTTGCCTGATGGAGGCTGGAGAAGTGGAGATCAGGCAGTCAGGAGGAATGATGTGTTGCGGAGAGAGTTCAAATTCCGAAGCATCCGAGGAACGAGAGAGAGCATCGGCCCTAATGTTCTTATCGGCAGGCCGAAAGTGAATTTCAAAATTAAATCGGGCAAAGAACAGAGACCACCTGGCCTGGCGAGGATTCAGCCATTGGGCAGACTGGAGATAGGAGAGGTTCTTGTGATCGGTGTAAATAATAACAGGAAATCTTGATCCCTCCAGCAGATGCCTCCATTCCTCAAGTGCTAATTTAATGGCTAGAAGCTCTCGATCCCCGATGGAGTAGTTCCTCTCCGCCGGAGAGAAGGTCCTAGAAAAAAAACCACAAGTAACAGCATGCCCGGAAGAATTTTTTTGTAGAAGGACCGCTCCAGCTCCTACAGAGGAGGCATCAACCTCCAATAGGAAGGGTTTAGATGGGTCAGGTCTGGAGAGCACGGGAGCCGAAGAAAAGGCAGACTTGAGCCGTTTAAAGGCGTCTTCCGCTTGAGGAGGCCAAGACTTGGGATTGGCATTTTTTTTGGTTAAAGCCACGATAGGGGCCACAACGGTAGAAAAATGTGGAATAAATTGCCTGTAATAATTGGCGAACCCCAAAAAACGTTGGATAGCACGGAGTCCGGAGGGGCGTGGCCAATCTAAGACGGCAGAGAGTTTGTCTGGATCCATTTGTAGTCCCTGGCCAGAGACCAAGTATCCTAGGAAAGGAAGAGATTGGCATTCAAACAGACATTTCTCTATCTTGGCATAAAGTTGATTGTCACGAAGTCTCTGAAGAACCATACGGACATGCTGGCGGTGTTCTTCTAGATTGGCAGAAAAAATCAGGATATCGTCCAGATATACAACAACACAGGAGTATAAGAGATCACGAAAAATTTCATTAACAAAGTCTTGGAAGACGGCAGGGGCGTTGCACAGGCCAAAGGGCATGACCAGATACTCAAAGTGTCCATCTCTAGTGTTAAATGCCGTTTTCCATTCATCCCCCTCTCTGATGCGGATGAGATTATAAGCACCTCTTAAGTCCAGTTTGGTAAAGATGTGGGCACCTTGGAGGCGATCAAAGAGTTCAGAGATGAGGGGTAGAGGGTAGCGGTTCTTTATCGTGATTTTATTAAGACCGCGGTAGTCAATGCAAGGGCGTAGAGAGCCATCTTTTTTGGACACAAAGAAAAATCCGGCTCCGGCAGGAGAGGAGGATTTACGGATAAAGCCTTTTTTTAAATTTTCCTGGATGTACTCCGACATAGCAAGAGTCTCTGGGGCGGACAGAGGATAGATTCTGCCCCGGGGTGGAGTAGTGCCCGGGAGGAGGTCAATAGGACAATCATAAGGCCTGTGAGGAGGTAGAGTCTCAGCTTGTTTTTTGCAAAAAACATCCGCAAAGTCCATATAGGCCTTAGGGAGACCGGTTACAGGGGGAACCACAGAGTCACGGCAAGGGGTACTGGGAACCGGTTTTAGGCAGTCCTTGAAACAAGAGGACCCCCAACTCTTGATCTCCCCAGTGGACCAATCCAGGGTTGGGGAATGGAGTTGAAGCCAGGGTAGTCCAAGGAGGATTTCGGAAGTGCAATTGGGGAGGACCAAAAATTCAATCTTCTCATGATGAGGTCCGATGCACATTAGAAGGGGCTCCGTGCGGAAACGTATGGTACAATCCAATCTTTCATTGTTTACACAATTGATGTAGAGGGGTCTGGCGAGACTGGTCACTGGGATGTTGAACCTGTTGACGAGAGAGGCCAAAATAAAATTTCCTGCAGATCCGGAATCCAAGAAGGCCATAGTAGAGAAGGAGAAGGCAGAGGCAGATATCCGCACAGGCACAGTAAGACGTGGAGAAGCAGAGTAGACATCAAGGACTGTCTCACCTTTGTGCGGAGTCAGCGTACGTCTTTCCAGGCGGGGAGGACGGATAGGACAATCCTTCAGGAAGTGTTCGGTACTGGCACAGTACAGACAGAGATTCTCCATGCGGCGTCGTGTCCTCTCTTGAGGTGTCAGGCGAGACCGGTCGACCTGCATAGCCTCCACGGCGGGAGGCACAGAAACGGATTGCAGGGGACCAGAGGAGAGAGGAGCCGGGGAGAAAAAACGTCTTGTGCGAACAAAGTCCATATCCTGGCGGAGCTCCTGACGCCTTTCGGAAAAACGCATGTCAATGCGAGTGGCAAGATGGATGAGTTCATGTAGGTTAGCAGGGATTTCTCGTGCGGCCAGAACATCTTTAATGTTGCTGGATAGGCCTTTTTTAAAGGTCGCGCAGAGGGCCTCATTATTCCAGGATAATTCTGAAGCAAGAGTACGGAATTGTACGGCGTACTCGCCAACGGAAGAATTACCCTGGACCAGGTTCAACAGGGCAGTCTCAGCAGAAGAGGCTCGGGCAGGTTCCTCAAAGACACTTCGAATTTCTAAGAAGAAGGAGTGTATAGAGGCAGTGACGGGGTCATTGCGGTCCCAGAGCGGTGTGGCCCATGACAGAGCTTTTCCAGACAGAAGGCTGACTACGAAAGCCACCTTAGACCTTTCAGTAGGGAACTGGTCCGACATCATCTCCAAGTGCAGGGAACATTGGGAAAGAAAGCCACGGCAGAATTTAGAGTCCCCATCAAATTTATCCGGCAAGGATAGTCGTAGACCAGAAGCGGCCACTCGCTGCGGAGGAGGTGCAGGAGCTGGCGGAGGAGATGATTGCTGAAGCTGTGGTAGTAGCTGCTGTAGCATCACGGTCAGTTGAGACAGCTGTTGGCCTTGTTGCGCTATCTGTTGTGACTGCTGGGCGACCACCGTGGTGAGGTCGGCGACAACTGGCAGAGGAACTTCAGCGGGATCCATGGCCGGATCTACTGTCACGATGCCGGCTGGCAGGTAGTGGATCCTCTGTGCCAGAGAGGGATTGGCGTGGACCGTGCTAGTGGATCGGTTCTAAGTCACTACTGGTTTTCACCAGAGCCCGCCGCAAAGCGGGATGGTCTTGCTGCGGCGGTAGTGACCAGGTCGTATCCACTAGCAACGGCTCAACCTCTCTGACTGCTGAAGGTAGGCGCGGTACAAGGGAGTAGACAGAAGCAAGGTCGGACGTAGCAGAAGGTCGGGGCAGGCAGCAAGGATCGTAGTCGGGGGCAACGGCAGGAGGTCTGGAACACAGGCTAGGAACACACAAGGAAACGCTTTCACTGGCACAATGGCAACAAGATCCGGCGAGGGAGTGAAGGGGAAGTGAGGTATAAATAGGGAGTGCACAGGTGAACACACTAATTGGAACCACTGCGCCAATCAGCGGCGCAGTGGCCCTTTAAATCGCAGAGACCCGGCGCGCGCGCGCCCTAGGGAGCGGGGCCGCGCGCGCCGGGACAGGACAGACGGAGAGCGAGTCAGGTACGGGAGCCGGGATGCGCATCGCGAGCGGGCGCTACCCGCATCGCGAATCGCATCCCGGCTGGAGACGGTATCGCAGCGCACCGGGTCAGTGGAGCTGCCCGGAGCGCTGCGGTAGCGAGAGAGAAGCGAGCGCTCCGGGGAGGAGCGGGAACCCGGAGCGCTCGGCGTAACAACCAGCATGTTAGTGTAAATTTTTTTTATTTTTTTACACTAATAAGCTGGTGTAGCCCCCAACTTTTCCTTTTCATAAGGGGTAAAAGGAGAAAAAGCCCCCAAAATTTGTAGTGCAATTTCTCCCAAGTACGGAAATACACCATATGTGGCCCTAAACTGTTTCCTTAAAATACGACAGGGCTCCAAAGTGAGTTCCATTTGGGGACTAATTAGGGATTGCATAGGGGTGGACATAGGGGTATTCTACGCCAGTGATTCCCAAACAGTGTGCCTCCAGCTGTTGCTAAACTCCCAGCATGCCTGGACAGTCAGTGGCTGTCCGGAAATTCCGGGAGTTGTTGTTTTGCAACATTGTGGAAACACTGCCGTACGATACGTTTTCATTTTTATTGGGGCGGGGGGGGGGGGGGGCAGTGTAAGGGGGTGTATATGTAGTGTTTTACCCTTTATTTTGTGTTAGTGTAGTGTTTTTAAGGTACATTCGCACTGGCGGATTGCAGTGAGTTTCCCACTAGGAGTCTGCTCTGCGGCGAAAAATTTGCCGCAGCTCAAACTTCAAGCAGGAAACTTACTGTAAACTTGCCGGTGTGAATGTACCCTATACGTTCACATGGGTAAACCTCCTGCTGTTTCAAAACTACAACTCCCAGCATGTACTGACAGACCGTGCATGCTGGGAGTTGTACTTTTGCAACAGCTGGAGGCACACTGGTTGGAATACCTTCAGTTAGGTTCAGTTATCTAACTTAGTATTTTCCAACCAGTGTGCCTCCAGCTGTTGCCAAACTACAATTCCCAGCATGTACTGATCGCCGAAGGGCATGCTGGGAGATGTAGTTATGCAACTACAACTTCCAGCATGCCGAAACAGTTGTTTGCTGTTTGGGCATGCTGGGATTTGCAGTTTTGCAACATTTGGAGGGCTACAATTTAGAGACCACTGCACAGTGATCTCCAAACTGTGGCCCTCCAGATGTTGCAAAACTACAAATCCCAGCATGCCCAGACAGCAAATTGCTGTGTGTGCATGCTTGGAGTTGTTATTTTTTGCAAGATCTATAGGGCCACAGTTAAGAGATCACTGTGCGGTGGTCTCTAAACTGTAGACCTCCAGCTGCTGCAAAACTACAAATCCCAGCATGCCCAAACAGCTGTCTGGGCATGCTGGGAGTTGTAGTTTTGCAACATCTGTAGGGCTACAGTTTAGAGACCACTGTATAGTGGTCTCAAACTGTAGCCCTCCAGATGTTGCTAGACAACTCACCGGCTTCCGTAGGATCCAAGGAGCCAACCACAAGACATCGCCGCCCGCCGATCTCCGACACCAATCGTTGCCCGCAGCCTCCACCGATGGGTAAGTGGACTTTGGCGCCGGTCCTCTGTCGGTTTCCCCGTTCTGTTCTGTTTTTACTTTTGGAAGACATCAGAGGGCTTCAAAGTTCAGCAGCAATTTTCCTAAAAAATTTAAAAATTTGAATTTTTCAGGGACCAGTTCAGTTTTGAAGTGGATTTGAAGGGCCTTCATATTAGAAATACCCCACAAATGACCCCATTATAAAAACGGTATCCCCCAAAATATTCAAAATGACATTCAGTAAGTATGTTCACCCTTTAGGTGTTTCACAGGAATAGCAGCAAAGTGAAGGAGAAAATTCAAAATCTTAATTTTTTACACTCGCATGTTCTTGTAGACCCAGTTTTTGAATTTTTACAAAGAGTAAAGGGAGAGAAATCTTCCTAAAATTTGTAACCCAATTTATCTCGAGTAAGGAAATACCTCTATTTGTATGTAAAGTGTTCGGCGGGCGCAGTAGAGGGCTCAGAAGGGAAGGAGCGATAATGGGATTTTGGAGAGTTTTTCTGAAATGGTTTTTGGGGGGCATGTCCCATTTAGGGAGCCTTAACACCCCACAGGTTTTTGACGACTTTTCATTAAAGTTAGATGTGTAAATTTATTTTTTATTTATTTTTTATAAAATGCAGTTTTTTCCACAAATTTTAAATTTTTACAAGGGGTAACAGGAGAAAATGCCCCCCCAAAATTTTTAACCCCATCTCTTCTGAGTATGAAAACACCCCTTGTGTGGACGTCAAGTACACTGCGGACGCACTACAATGCTCAGAAGAGGAGTCACATTTGCTAATTTTACGAAATTGAGTGGGGGGTGGGGGGCATGTCACATTTAGGAAGCCCCTATGGTTCCAGGACAGCAAAAAAAAATACATATGGCCTACAATTTTAGAAACTGTACCCCTCAAGGAACGTAACAAGGGGTACAGTAAGTCTAAACACCCCACAGGTGTTTGATAAATGTTCATTAAAGTGAGATGTGAAAATGAAAATTTTTATTTTTTACTGTAAAATGCTGGGGTTACCCGAAATTTCTCATTTTCACAAGTGGTATAAGGAGAAAATGTCACTGTAAATTTGTAAATAAATTTCTTTGGAGTAAGGACATACCTCATATCTGGGCATAAACAGCCTGCACACTGGTCTCGGAGGAGCAGGAGTGCAGTCAGGGGCCTTGAGCTTTTGCATAGCTGCCTATGGAGCCAGAACAGCGCCCCCCCCCCTCAAGGAGCGTTACATGGGGTATATAACTAACAAAACAGGTTATGTTCCCAGAATGATGACCCAGAGCATAGCCAAAACTAAAAGTATTCCCACCCCAAACGCTATGCTCTTAATCATCATTCTGGGAATGTGATGTGTGTGGCTGTCCTCAAATGCGCACCCCACTCAGGGGGAAAGAGAGCGCTGCGCATTTGAGGCAACAGAAAAAGTCCCCAATTATAGTGACTCAGTGACCCATGACCCAGAGAAAAAATACCCCAAGTGGTCTTATCAGGGTTTTGTTTTTTTTTATAAGAGTTTTCTGGGCAATTTAGTGGTTTATGGGGTTAAAACTTGGCATGTACTCTGGACTTGGTACATTGGGGTCAAATTATGGAAAATTAAAATGAAAAGGGAAAATTTTGTACTGCATGGAAGTGTGATACTCCTGGAAGCAGTTTTTAATGCAGAGGCCCGGATGATCGGGGCAAGTGTCATACTGAGTGGTGGTGTCCTTCCGTATCCCCCTACAGTTACACACTCTGCATTTTTTCTCGGATCGTCCCTTCTTTCCAGTGTGGGGGACCTCACCTGGAAAGTGTATGCCTGGGACGATCCTGGCACCTATAACTTCAGTTCCTTGGGAACTCCGGCCTCCTCTTTCCCGGTCGCCAAAGATCAGGACCTTTAGGACGTCTTCTTCGAAATGAAGGTATGTCCCTGTGTTGCCAGCATACTGGGACAGTACAAAAGAGTTGTACATGGCAACCTGTACCAAGTAGACATCAACTTTTTTGTACCATACCCGTATTTTCTGCATGGCCATGTATGGCTTGAAGACTTGATCAGAGAGATCAACTCCTCCCATATACCGATTGTAGTCCAGAATACAATCGGGCTTGAGGACCGGTCTTTGTGGTACCTCGCACAGGGACAGGTGAGCTGCCGTTCCCATGAATTGTAGTCAGCATAAGGACATCCCTTTTATCCTTATACCTGACCAGCAACAGGTTTTGCATGGGTAAGTACACAGGACTCACCCTTAGGCATAGGTGTCTGGATCAAATTTAGAGGGAGGCCTCTCTGGTTCTTCCGCACGGTCCCACAAGCAGATGTAGATCTGGCGGCAAGGGATGTGAACACATAAAGGTGGTAACCCTTATCCAGCAGTGGGTGCACAAGGTCCCACTAACACCCAGAGTGGGGGAACATTCTGGGGGTTCAATACAGGAATCTTGTCCTTCATATACTCTAAACCTGTAAGTGTACCAGGAGGTACTCTCGCAAAGTTTGTAGAGCTTCACGCCATACCATGCCCGCTCCGAGGGAATATACTGGTGGAAGATGAGTCTCCCCTTAAAACTGATAAGAGACTCATCTACCGAGAACTCCCTGAGTGGTACGTAGGTCTCCAAAAATTTGGCCCCAAAGTGATCTATGACCGGCCTCACTTTGTAAAGCCGGTCATAGGCGGGATCACTTTGGAGTGGACATGCCGCATTATCAGAGTAATGGAGGCATTTCTGAATAGCCTCGAACTTCCTCCGTGTCATGACCATACTGTAAAGCGGGGTCTGGTATAGGATGTCCCCACTCCAGTACTGTCTGACACTGGGCTTTTTGACCAGGCCCATATGCAGCACGAGGCCCCAAAATGTCCTCATTTCTGCTGCATCAATGGCGTACCATTCATTGGGCCTGGCCACAACTGAATCTGGGTGGTTAGCGATGAACTGCTGGGCGTACAGATTCGTCTGCTCCACCATTAGATTGACAAAGCTGTCACTGAAAAATAACTAAAATAGTCAATTTCAGTGAATCCAGAATTGTCAATCCGGATTTCTGAATCGCCAACAAACTCAGGAATCCGTGGCTGATAACCCTCTGGGGGTCTCCAGACAGGTTCACCGGAAGGGGGCTCTGGTACACTTATGTTGGGGGTCAGACTCCTACTCGTACTAGTGCCGGCCACTGGGCCACTATCATGGGGGTTGCGTGGCCTCGCTTGTCGGCGTCTCTGCCACCGTACAGGGGACTCATCATCAGTACTAGATGATGAGGAGGATGAGGAACAACACATGTAGGATGTAGGATCTTCCTCATCCTCACTGAAAGATTCGGAGTCGGAGGCAGTTAAAGTGTAGGGGTAGGGGGTGGAGGCAGGGGGTGGGGGTGGATGCGGGGGAGGAGGGTGTGTTTGGGGGGGAGTATGTAGTGTGTGCTTGGTGTAACTGTAACTGTATGGGGGGAAAAAAAGTGCTGTGGGCAAAAAAAAATGGGTGACTAATTGCAGTGCTCTGAGCCCCTAATAGGGCCCGAGTCACGCTGAAGAACCTATTAGGGGGTCGGGGGGGGGGGGGGGGGAGGCACATTTTTTTTAAAACTTTTTCACATTTTTTTTACTTTTAACCCTACCTGTGCCTTTGCTGTATTCTTTCCATGCTCTAACAAGGGGTCTTCTTCTCTGAGGGGCTCCGATCGTCACAGAGGGGGGGGATCCCTGGCTCCTTCTCACAGCTCTGCCCGCTGACTGAACTCAGAGCTGCGAGAAGGGGCCTTTAACCCCTCCCCTTCCAGCTGCTATTGGCCGATAGCAGCGATTCTGGGGGGGGGGGGAGTGATGAAATCGCCACCTCCCCATAGATACAGGAGGTGATTGGGTGTGTATCCTACACCCCCTATCACCATGTATCTCCGGGTCAGCGCGTCACGCGTATCACCGGAATAGCCGGAGTGAATTCACCTGCGATTTGCGGTGATCATCTACATGGGGGGGTCTGATAACCCTCCTGGGCATTTGTGCGGGTGCCTTCTGATCAATATCAGCAGTCACCCTGGTCTGGTCCCTGCCCGATGCGCGGCAGGGACCGAAATTCCCACGGGCGTACAGGTAAGTACTAGGAAGCAAAGGCGTACCTGTACGCCTTTGTTCCTTAAGAGGTTAAGGCTACTTTCACACTGTGAAAGGCTCCGTTACAAACATTTGTTAAGGTTTTTTTTTTCTCCCTTTGACTGCCATTAACATCCGTTATTGTAATGGAGCCTAACAGGAGGCATAAAAAGCACAGAGGATCCTATTTACCTGAATGGTATTCTCTGACGTCTGTTATTGCGGCTGTTATTCCGCTGGAAGATAGCGGGAGGAAAAGACGGCGCAAGCACACATTTTTCTCCTGCTGTCTTCTAACAGCCGCACTGCCGGGTATTAAAGGCAATGTGAAAGCAGCCTAAAACATAACAAAAATTACCCAAGTTTGGTATCATTGGAATCACACTGACCGATAGAATAAACATAGCATGTGAGATTTTCCATATTGTGAACCCTGAAAAAAATGAATGCCCCACAAAATTGCGCAATTCCATATTTTTTTCAGTTTTGCCTTACTTATTTTTTTCTGGCTCCAGCTCCGTAATACATTATATGATAAAGTGTGCCAATGAAAAGTAAAACTTGTCCTGCAAAATAAAGCTTTAAAGGGGTATTCCAGGCAAAAACTTTTTTTATATATCAACTGACTCCGGAAAGTTAAACAGATTTGTAAATTACTTCTATTAAAAAATCTTAATCCTTCCAATAGTTATTAGGTTCTGAAGTTTTCTGTCTAACTGCTCAATGATGATGTCACGTCACAGGAGCTGTGCATGATGGGAGAATATCCCCATAGGAACTGCACAGCTCCCGGGACGTGACATCATCATTGAGCAGTTAGACAGAAAACAACAACTCAACTTCAGAAGCTAATAACTATTGGAAGGATTAAGATTTTTTAATAGAAGTAATTTACAAATCTGTTTAACTTTCCGGAGCCAGTTGATATATATAAAAATGTTTTGGCCTGGAATACAACTTTGTCAGGAAAAAATAAAAAAGTTATGGGTCTAGGAATGTGAGGAGCAAAAAAACGTGAGCCAAAAAAACTGATCTGTACTCCGGCCGGCCAGTGATATGAATAGAAATTCCCATAACTTATTCATATATGCCGCTCAGAGCGATGATTGGATAGCACCATCTGGCTAATCCCCTCTGTGTGGCAAATATGAATCAGTGATATAAATTTCCATTCATATCACTGGCCAGCCTAAGTTCATAGCAGAGATGGAGAGCGCTGAAGAGAGCCGCTCCGCATCTCAGGAATATAAAGGAGGATCGGGGCGATCTGTCCTTAGTGCAGGTACTACAGCTCCCAGCATTGGACTGTCTGTTCCTTGCTGGAAGTAGTAGTACCTAAATAATGTCGAAAATAGAGAGAATAAAGTTGAAAAGTAGTTAAAATAAAACAGTTTATAAAACACATTATTGAAATACATTATTATTAAAAGGTTTCACAAAATTAATTTAAAAAAATTACATGGCCCCTCTATACATTTTTATGTCCCTGCCTGCTCACATAAATTGGTCCCCGATTGAAAATGTATAAATATTTTGTTCTAAAAAATATAAATTCCGTTCTCTACAATGTTTTCCATCCCTACTGCATCATTTATTTATTTATTTTTGGCACCCAACAAAATAAAAAATAAAAAAGCCAGCAGGGAAACTGCCAGAGGAGCAAAAAAAAATGCAATTTCCACACAAAGGTAAAAACGCCAAAAAGAATGCAAAAGTGGAAACCTAGCGTAAGGCTAAGTTTCCACTTGTGTTTTTTCTGGCAGTTGTTGGAATACTGCCACTGCAGTTTTTGAGCCAAAGTCAGAAGTGGATCCATAAGGGAGGAGAAGTATAAGTCCTTCCTTTATATGTCCTATTTCTTTTGAGTACACTTCTGGCTTTGGCTCAAAAACTGCAGTGGCAGTATTCCAAAAACTGCCAGAAAAAAAAAAAACAAGTGGAAACTTAGCTTAACAGTACTCTGCAAAAAACTACAACAGCAATCACTTTACAAGTCAAGTTTAAGAATGCATGCATTCTTGCAATGTGAAACAGCTGTTTCTGCCACCTAACATTTTGTAGGACCTACTTAATTTTAATAGATTGAATAAAGCTTTTCAAATACCTTGTTGGTTAATCTATAAAATTTTTCTGACAAAAACTGACCTATGATGCAGTTTTTAAAATCGTCAGCATAACAATCTATATTGAAGATTTTTCATGGATTTCCCTATTGAAATGAATGGGGAAGGTAAAAAGGAACACCAAATCCACAGCAAATTTACTGTATTTCTGCAGTAAACCTTCAAAAAAAGCCACACCAAAGTTTAAGCAGATGTTTATGTGGATTTGCTGCAGATTTTTCTGAAACAAATCAGCCTAGTATGCATTTATCCTTAGGGGAATCCTCTACAAATCGGTACATACATTTCTATGCTGCAGATTTTAAAATCTATACTATAGGTCAATTTCTGTCAGGAATATTTTGGCATTGATCATTAACCCCTTAAAGGGGTACTCCACTGCTCAGCGTTTGTAACAAACTGTTCTGAACGCTGGAGCCGACGCTGGGAGCTTGTGATGTCATAACCCTGCCCCCTCATGACGTCATGCCACGCCCCGTCAATGCAAGTCTATGGGAGGGGGAGTGACAGCCATCTACGGACCACTGTTCCAAAAATCTGTCAGACATCTGTGGGGTGTAAATGCTCACTGCACCCCTTATTACATTCTGTTAGGGGAGTAGTTTCCAAAAAAAATTGATCACATGTGCTTGTGTGTGTGTGTGTGGGGGCCCCACAGGTCCACTGTTCTGGCACCATGGGGGCTTGTTCTGGTAATGTTCTGGTAATATGACCTGTTGGTGACCTGTGGACACTGGAGAAGGGAAAGTGACCCCACTGGGCTGCTACTATACACATCACGCAGCCAGAATATGCTGCTGATCAGAGGGGAGAGAGGCAGCACTCACCCTCACATGATGCAGCTGCTCTGTTCCCAGGAGATCTGTCAGCTCTCGCCCCGTCCTCTTCCTGGGCTGGGGGTGGAGCAAACAATCAGGTCCTCTTCATCCCTGTGCTGCTGCCTGTCTCTGCTAATGATACCAGAGCAGGAGCAGCACAGGGATATTTATATAGAGAAAGACATCACCTGAAAGTAGTGCTTGTCTGACTGGGGATCCGGAACAAGTGTCCTGAATCCTCCGCAGCTGCAGCGGATCCTTTATCTGGCCGGGCCTTCGGACTACGGCCAAATGGACTGGCCGATCAGTCCGCCCCTGAATGCAGCACATACTCTGCTTTTTCCGGCAAGGGGGAGGAGCCTCCCATGCTACCCTGACATCACGTGGGGCACGTGGGTCAAGAGGTTATGCAGCCCGCTGTCCACATCACCACCCAGGGCCGTAGGTAAGGAAACAGGGCTGGCCTGGGGCATCACATGGCTGGCCCTCTTTTTCTGTAAATCTAGCTGTCGCGGGCAGCCTTTGTGGGCCGCCTGTGCTGACCGCTGGGCCTATCTTAACGTAGGGGCCTGGAGCGGCAGCTCCATCCGCCCCTATGTTTATCCGGCCCTGCCAAAATCTCACAATTTCATGTGCCCAAGTTTAAAAAAAAGAATCGACATGTGATGATAACATTATAAAAGAGGTGAAATGAAAAAAAAAAAAAAAAATACCTGTTCAACTAAAACATCAATCTCTCGAACAATAAAGTTTTTATTTTTTCCTGGCCTGCAGCAAGGTAAACTGCTACTCATATGTGAGGGAGACTCTCTTTGCAGACCTTCTTTTAGACATTAATTTGCCTTAAAATTTAAATTAAAACAAGTAAAGCCAAACACACAGACAAACAAGCTCCTCAGAAGCAGGGTAGACATGATCTCAAAGCAACGCTAGAAAATGATCTGGGTACAGATCTGCGCAACATTTATCATGGTCACTACGACAATATGATAAATTTGGAGCAGCACTGCCAAAACAAAATGCATCTAGACAAACCACAAAAATCATCTAGCCAAGGCCATCTATATATACAAAACTCAATGGGGGACATTTACTAATCTAGTCTATTCTGGGTATGCTTATAGACCAGCGTATGTGGTAGTCTCCTGTCTATTGTGCTCCTAATTTATCAAAGGTCTCACAGCCCTTGATATTCTGTGCTCAGACTTCAGGGTCTACAGCTTAAACTGCATTTAGACCTGCTCCAACATGGTCTGACATTTCAGTGTATTATGGGCAGATGCGACTTGTCGCACAAAAGTCGCACTTGATAAATTCAGCACCAATGCATTTTCCAATGAATTTCCGTCTAAAATAGACTTGCATGCATCATGTTCTAAAAATCCTCTACAGCAAAAATCGCAGAAAAGTCGCACATATTTAGACTGCGACTTTCTGTGCGACAAATTTAGACAGGAAAAAACAGTCTAAATCGTTTGATAAATCTCCCCCATTGGCCGACATTTATCATTGTCTTTAGACTGTTTTTTGTGTCTAGAAAAGGTGCAAAAAAGGCACAAGCAGGGTTTATTTGCACCTTTTTTGCGCCTTTTGGTTTACACATTTCTGCTGATTTTGAATTACAATCCACTGATTTTGACAATACACATGATATGGAAGGGTTTTATGAACTGCGCCTTTTTGTGAAAATGCGCAAAAAAGGCACAATACCACTGAAGGGTCTCTAAAACTACATCAGTGCAGACTAAGATTAGCTTTGTGGTGTATGTGTGTCAGGATCCGGACTGGCGGCTGGTGAAGACACTGGAGGTGGATCCCCTGTACCAGAGAGGCGATGACGCGGGCCGTACTGGGGAATCGGTTCTAAGCAGTTACTGGTGTTCACCAGAGCCCGCCGCAAAGCAGGATGGACTTGCTGCAGCAGTAACTACCAGGTCGTGTTCCCCAGTAGCGACTCAACCTCTCTGGCAGCTGAGACACTGTACACAAGGACTAGACAGAGGCGAGGTCAGACGTAGCAGAAGGTCAGGGCAGGCAGCGAGGTTCATAGTCAGGGGCAACAGCAAAAGGTCTAGGTACACAGGCTTGGGACACACTTAAACGCTTTCTCAGGGCACAAGGCAACAAGATCCGGCAAGGAGAGGAAGGGGAAGTGGGTTTTTATAGGTTAGGGAGTGATAGGAAGTGATTGGGCCAGGCACCAATTAGTGGTGCACTGGCCCTTTAAATTTAAGCAAGTCGGCGAGCGCGCGCGCCCTAGGGAGCGGGGCCGCGCACACCGGGAGGAAGCAGACAGGGGCGAGAGGTGAGTGTGACGGGGCATGATACGAGGGCGGACACGAGCCGTGCCTCCGATCGCGTCTCCTCCGGGGAGCGCTGCAGCCAGAGGAACGCCGTGAGCGCTCCGGGGAGGCAGCGGGACCCGGAGCGCTCGGTGTGACGATGTGAAGAGTGAAATTTCTGAAGATGTGACCTGCACAAAATGTATCAAATGCTCTGCGACCATTTAATAAATTTGGTGCTTCTACACATTATCAGCACACAAAAAAAAAGTGTAGGAAAATGATTCACTTACACTACAATAATAAATGCCAGTCATTGTGTGTGTGTGTGTGTGTGTATGTTCCAGCATTACGTCCAAACAGCTATAGATGTTACCATTAAACTTGGCACACATGTTACTTATATGTCAACCACAAACATAGGATAGGTAATTTAACCCTTACTCACCCCCATTTGCCAGGGTCGGGGGTTTTGTTTAAAGTCCCATACCAGTCTATGAGAAATATATGTTACTGCATAACTTCCAAACGGCTGGAGATATTTCAATAATACTTGGTCACATGTTATTTATATGTTCACAAAAAATATAGGATAGTTAATTTAACCCTTAACTACCCCCATTTGTGAGGGTTGGGGTTTTTGTTTAAAGTCCCAATCAAATCTACGGGAAATGTATGTTCCAGCATAACTTCTGTACGGCAGGAGATATTTTTATAATACCTAAATAAAAATATGTAGTTAAATTAACCCTTACCTACACCCTTATATAAAAGATGGGTTTTTGTTTCAAGTCCCATGCAAGTATATGGGACTTCCAGTACCTTACTCCACAAGTTCTGCTCTGCATGTCCTGGTGAACGTGTCAGTCTGGCTTGCAAGCCACACCCCATCTCAAAAAGACACGCGCACTGTGTAAACCCCACCCCTTTTATTCTCTACCCTTTTTGTGCATCAGTCTGTCTTGCAAATCATGCCCAGTCCAACAAAGCCACGTCCCCTTCTATTTTCAGCTTACAATATCTTCATCACAAATCAGTCCCCCCTGAGGACAGGATATAAGGATGGCATATGATGCTGGCATATGAGGTCGGGATAGGAGGTAGGAATATAAGGACGGGATATGAGGATGGGGCATAAGGATGAGATATGAGGACAGGATATGGGGACGGGATATGAGGACAGGATATGAGGACGAGATATGATGATGGGACATAAGGACGGGATATGAGGTCGGGATACGAGGACAGCATATGAGGTTGGGATAGGAGGTTGGGATAGGAGGTCAAGATATGAGGACGGGATATTAAGACTGGATATGAGGTCAGGTTATGAAGTGAAAAGCTTCCTCGTTTGCTGATTTTCTTCCCCAACAAGGATTAACTAGGCAACGCCGGGTACTTACCTAGTTATTGATAAATAACCCCCATTGTATCAAATCACTGAGGCTGCTCTGAATTCAGAATGTCATCAGGAGAGGCGGGAGAGAGCACCATCAGGGGAGGTGAACAGAGGTACAGGGTGAACCAGAGCAGAGGTTCTGGACTCAGAAAGGTGAGTATTCTGTACTTTATTATTTTACATCCATAGCAGGCTATATTTTAATGTTAGAAAGCCCTTAATTTATGGGAAATATATTACATTATATATGTGCTATACATTTGCATCTATATATCTTTTAAAAGATTTTGTCTTATGGGAAACTATGGGTTCAATTGAAAGTAGGAAAATCCCCATGTATATACTATTTTGCTTTAAGCCATGTTGGAAATATATTTGATGTTGAATATATATTTAGATGTTCTTGACCTTCTTTTTAAATTGTCCACGTTTCTGAACAAGTTCACCTTATGTGTCATTTTATAAGAGCATAACTGATTTTTATCATTTTCTTGTGTTCAAAAGGTTGAAATGATCAGGATCTTGTCGCCACAGCCAAGAAAACACATTGCCTTCTTAATTCAATATACAGTATATAAGATAACAGTGCACTTGCATTGCATTAGCACAAAAATATTTTTTTCCAAGGATGATGATGGTACTAAAGACAATAATTTGAAAATACAAAAACAAGGGAGGAGATTTCATTTTGTAAGATGTAAAAGCACAATTAAATATAATTCTATAGATTGTGGATAAGTATTGAATCTTCCAAATACCCTGGTATTATTTCTTATTAGTCACTAGTGTTGCTTGCAAATATCGCATATTCATGAATTCGCGAATATTCGCGAATATAGCACTATATATTCCCAATTACGAATATTCTTTTTTTTTTTTTCATAGTACACATCACAGTGATCATCCCTCTCTGCTTCCAGCTTGTGTGGTGTAAAGAAGGCTCTAATACTACTGTGTGAGACTGGCGTACGAATTTTCGCATATGTTAAAATTTTTGTTTATGCTATTTTATGCAAATGCAAATTTTCGCATTTGCGAATTTTCGCATGTGCGAAAATAAAATGCGAAAATTATGAATATGCGAATTTAGCGAATATATGACGAATATTGGTCCATATATTCGCGAAATATCGCAAATTCGAATATGGCCTATGCCGCTCAACACTATTAGTCACAATAAATGTTTTCTGATCTTTAACCCCTTAAGGACCAGGCCATTTTACACCTTAGGACCAGAGCATTTTTTGAACATCTGACCACTGTCACTTTAAGCATTAACAACTCTAAGACGCTTTTACCTATCATTCTGATTCAGAGATTGTTTTTTCGTGACATATTCTACTTTATGTTATTGGTAAAATTTTGTCAATACTTGCATCGTTTCTTAGTGAAAAATTCCAAAATTTGATGAAAAAATTGAAAATTTAGCATTTTTCTAACTTTGAAGCTCTCTGCTTGTAAGGAAAATGGATATTTCAAATAATTTTTTTTATTCACATATACAATATGTCCACTTTATGTTTGCATCATAAAATTTATGAGTTTTTACTTTTGAAAGACACCAGAGGGCTTCAAAGTTCAGCAGCAATTTTCCAATTTTTCACAAAATTTCCAAAATCACAATTTTTTAGGGACCAGTTCAGGTTTGAAGTGGATTTGAAGGGTCTTCATCTTAGAAATACCCCATAAATGACCCCATTATAAAAACTGCAACCCCCAAAGTATTCAAAATGACATTCAGTCAGCGTTTTAACCCTTTAGGTGTTTCACAGGAATAGCAGCAAAGTGAAGGAGAAAATTCACAATCTTCATTTTTTACACTTGCATGTTCTTGTAGACCCAATTTTTGAATTTTTACAAGGGGTAAAAGGAGAAAATGTATACTTATATTTGTAGCCCAATTTCTCTCGAGGAAGCACATACCTCATATGTCTATGTAAATTGTTCGGCGGGCGCAGTAGAGGGCTCAGAAGCGAAGGAGTGACGAGGGGATTTTGGAGAGTACGTTTTTCTGAAATGGTTTTTGGGGGGCATGTTGCATTTAGGAAGCCCCTACGGTGCCAGAACAGGAAAAAATCCCCACATGGTGTTACGCCTAGCGCTCCGGGTCCCCGCTCCTCCCCGGAGCGCTTACGGCGTCTCTCTCTCCGCAGCGCCCCGGTCGGTCCCGCTGACCGGGAGCGCTGCACTGTCATGGCCGTCGGGGATGCGATTCGCACAGCGGGACGCGCCCGCTCGCGAATCGCATCCCAGGTCACTTACCCGTCTCGGTCCCCTGCTGTCATGTGCTGGCGCGCGCGGCTCCGCTCTCTAGGGCGCGCGCGCGCCAGCTCCCTGAGACTTAAAGGGCCAGTGCACCAATGATTGGTGCCTGGCCCAATTAGCTTAATTGGCTTCCACCTGCTCCCAGACTATATCTGATCACTGCCCCTGCACTCCCCTGCCGGATCTTGTTGCCTTAGAGCCTAGTGAAAGCGTTACTGTGTTTGTCCATACTGTGTACTTGACCTCCTGCTTTTGCCTTATTGACTACGATTCTTGCTGCCTGCCCCGACCTTCTGCTACGTCCGACCTTGCTTCTGTCTACTCCCTTGTACCGCGCCTATCTTCAGCAGTCAGAGAGGTTGAGCCGTTGCTAGTGGATACGACCTGGTCACTACCGCCGCAGCAAGACCATCCCGCTTTGCGGCGGGCTCTGGTGAACACCAGTAGTGACTTAGAACCGGTCCACTAGCACGGTCCACGCCAATCCCTCTCTGGCACAGAGGATCCACCTCCTGCCAGCCGGCATCGTGACAGTAGATCCGGCCATGGATCCCGCTGAAGTTCCTCTGCCAGTTGTCGCCGACCTCACTACACTGGTCGCCCAGCAAGCCCGACAGATCGCCCAACAAGATCACCAGCTGTCGTACTTGACCACCATGACACAGCAACTCCAGTCGCAGCTACAGCAGCTTCAGTCACAGCTACAGCAATTTCAGTCTCAGCTACAGCAGCAACAACCATCTCCTCCGCCAGCTCCTGCACCTCTTCCGCAGCGAGTGGCCACTCCTAGCCTCCGCTTGTCCCTGCCGGACAAATTTGATGGGGACTCTAAGTTTTGCCGTGGCTTTCTTTCACAATGTTCCCTGCACTTGGAGATGATGTCGGACCAGTTTCCTACTGAAAGGTCTAAGGTGGCTTTCGTAGTCAGCCTTCTGTCTGGGAAAGCTCTGTCTTGGGCCACACCGCTCTGGGACCGCAATGACCCCGTCACTGCCTCTGTACACTCCTTCTTCTCGGAAATTCGAAGTGTCTTTGAGGAACCTGCCCGAGCCTCTTCTGCTGAGACTGCCCTGCTGAACCTGGTCCAGGGTAATTCTTCCATTGGCGAGTACGCCATACAATTCCGTACTCTTGCTTCTGAACTATCCTGGAATAATGAGGCCCTCTGCGCGACCTTTAAAAAAGGCCTATCCAGCAACATTAAAGATGTTCTGGCCGCACGAGAAACTTCTGCTAACCTGCATGAACTCATTCATCTAGCCACTCGCATTGACATGCGTTTTTCTGAGAGGCATCAAGAGCTCCGCCAGGAAAAAGACTTAGATCTCTGGACACCTCTCCCACAGTCTCCATTGCAATCTACGCCTAGGCCTCCCGCCGAGGAGGCCATGCAAGTGGATCGGTCTCGCCTGACCCAGGAAGAGAGGAATCGCCGTAGGGAAGAGAATCTTTGTCTGTACTGTGCCAGTACCGAACATTTCTTGGTGGATTGCCCTATCCGTCCTCCACGTCTGGGAAACGCACGCTCGCACCCAGCTCTCGTGGGTGTGGCGTCTCTTGATGCTAAGTCGGCTTCTCCACGTCTCAAGGTGCCCGTACGGATTTCTCCTTCAGCCAACCCTTCCCTCTCAGCCGTGGCCTGCTTGGACTCCGGTGCCTCTGGGAATTTTATTCTGGATTCCTTGGTGAATAAATTCCGCATCCCGGTGACCCGTCTCGTCAAGCCACTCTACATTTCCGCGGTCAACGGAGTCAGGTTGGATTGCACCGTGCATTACCGCACGGAGCCCCTCCTAATGTGCATCGGACCTCATCACGAAAAAATTGAGTTTTTGGTCCTCTCCAATTGCACTTCCGAAATTCTCCTTGGACTACCCTGGCTTCAACACCATTCCCCAACCCTGGATTGGTCCACAGGGGAGATCAAGAGCTGGGGTACCTCTTGTTTCAATGACTGCCTTAAACCGGTTCCCAGTACTCTCTGCCGTGACCCTGTGGTTCCCCCTGTCACCGGTCTCCCTAAAGTCTTTATGGACTCTGCCTGCCATAAGAAGTGCCTCTCCCCCCCTCCCAGTCCAGTCAGGCAAGCCTCGGTGCCCCCTCATGGCCCCCGTCCTGGTGTCACACTGCCCCGTGCCAGGCCTCGCCCTCTGCCCTCCCTCCCCATTCCCACTCCTGCTGTACTGCCTGCCGTTGAGGAAACCCTCCATTCTTTCCCGGTCTCCTCATCCCAGGGGAGGCAGTTACCGGACAAAGAGAAGGGGAGACCTAAGGGGGGGTATTGTTACGCCTAGCGCTCCAGGTCCCCCGCTCCTCCCCGGAGCGCTTACGGCGTCTCTCTCTCCGCAGCGCCCCGGTCGGTCCCGCTGACCGGGAGCGCTGCACTGTCATGGCCGTCGGGGATGCGATTCGCACAGCGGGACGCGCCCGCTCGCGAATCGCATCCCAGGTCACTTACCCGTCTCGGTCCCCTGCTGTCATGTGCTGGCGCGCGCGGCTCCGCTCTCTAGGGCGCGCGCGCCAGCTCCCTGAGACTTAAAGGGCCAGTGCACCAATGATTGGTGTCTGGCCCAATTAGCTTAATTGGCTTCCACCTGCTCCCAGACTATATCTGATCACTGCCCCTGCACTCCCCTGCCGGATCTTGTTGCCTTAGAGCCTAGTGAAAGCGTTACTGTGTTTGTCCATACTGTGTACTTGACCTCCTGCTATTGCCTTATTGACTACGATTCTTGCTGCCTGCCCCGACCTTCTGCTACGTCCGACCTTGCTTCTGTCTACTCCCTTGTACCGCGCCTATCTTCAGCAGTCAGAGAGGTTGAGCCGTTGCTAGTGGATACGACCTGGTCACTACCGCCGCAGCAAGACCATCCCGCTTTGCGGCGGGCTCTGGTGAACACCAGTAGTGACTTAGAACCGGTCCACTAGCACGGTCCACGCCAATCCCTCTCTGGCACAGAGGATCCACCTCCTGCCAGCCGGCATCGTGACACATGGCATACCATTTTGGAAACTAAACCCCTTGAGGAACGTAACAAGGAATAAAGTGAGCCTTAATACCCCACAGGTGTTTCACGACTTTTGCATATGTAAAAAAATGTTAAAAAAATTTCATTAAAATGTGTGTTTCCCCCCAAATTTCACATTTATGCAAGGGTTAATAGCAGAAAATACCCCCCAAAATTTGTAACCCCATCTCTTCTGAGTATGGAGGTACCCCATAAGTTAACCTGAAGGGCACTACAGGCGAACTACGATGCTCAGAATAGAAGGAGTGATATTTGGCTTTTTGACAGCAAATTTTGCTCGGGGGCATGTCGCATTTAGGAAACCCCTATGGTGCCAGGACAGCAAAAAAAATACCCACATGGCATACCATTTTGGAAACTAGACCCCTTGAGGAACGTAACAAGGAATAAAGTGAGCTTTAATACCCCACAGGGGTTTCACGACTTTTGCATACGTAAAAAAAAAAAAAAATTCTTCACTAAAATGTGTGTTTCCCCCCCAAATTTCACATTTTTGCAAGTGTTAATAGCAGAAAATACCCCCCAAAATTTGTAACCCTATCTCTTCTGAGTATGGAGGTACCCCATAAGTTGACCTGAAGCGCACTACGGGCAAACTACAATGCTCAGAAGAGAAGGAGTCATATTTGGCTTTTTGAGAGCAAATATTGCTCGGGGGGCATGTCGCATTTAGGAAGCCCCTATGGTGCCAGGACGGCAAAATAACCCCCACATGGCATACCATTTTGGAAACTAGACCCCTTGAGGAACGTAACAAGGGGTACAGTGAGCATTTACCCCCCACTGGTGTCTGTCAGATCTTTGGAACAGTGGGCTGTACAAAATTTTTATTTTGCACAGCCCACTGTTCCAAAGATCTGTCAGACACCAGTGGGGTGTAAATTCTCACTGCACCCCTCATTACATTCCGTGAGGGGTGTAGTTTCCGAAATGGGGTCACATGTGGGGTTTTGTTTTTTTTGTGTTTGTCAAAACCGCTGTAACAATCAGCCAGCCCTGTGCATATCACCTCAAATGTACATGCTGCACTCTCCCTTCTGGGCCTTGTTGTGCGTCCCCAGAGCACTTTGCGCCCACATATGGGGTATCTCCGTAGTCAGGAGAAATTGCATTACAAATTTTGGGGGGCGTTTTTCCCTTTTACCTCATGTCAAAATGAAAAGTATGGGGCAACACCAGCATGTTAGTGTAAAAAAATTTTTTTTTACACTAACATGCTGGTGTAGACCCCCAACTTCACCTTTTCATAAGGGGTGAAAGGAGAAAAAGCCCCCCAAAATTTGTTAGGCAATTTCTCCCGAGTACGGCGATACCCCATATGTGACCCTAAACTGTTGCCTTGAAATACGACAGGGCTCCAAAGTGAGAGTGCCATGCGCATTTGAGGCCTGAATTAGGGATTTGCATAGGGGTGGACATAGGGGAATTCTACGCCAGTGATTCCCAAACAGGGTGCTTCCAGCTGTTGCAAAACTCCCAGCATGACTGGACAGTCAACGGCTGTCCGGCAATACTGGGAGTTGTTGTTTTGCAACAGCTGGAGGCTCCATTTTGGAAACAGTGGCATACCAGACGCTTTCATTTTTATTGGGGAGGGGAGGGGGGCTGTGTAGGGGTATGTGTATATGTAGTGTTTTTTTTACTTTTTATTTTATTTTGTGTTAGTGTAGTGTAGTGTAGTTTTTTTAGGGTACAGTCACACGGGCGGGGGATTACAGCGAGTTTGAGCTGCCGTGCAAAATTTGCTGCATCGCAAACTTGCAGCCTGATACTCACTGTAAGTCCCCTGCCCATGTGAGTGTACCCTGTACATTCACAGGGGGGGGGACCTCCAGCTGTTGCAAAACCACAACTCCCAGCATGCACAGTCCATCGGTGTATGCTGGTAGTTATAGTTTTGCAACAGCTGTAGGCACACGGGTTGGGAAACACTGAGTTAGGAAACAGACAATGTTTCCCAACCAGTGTGCCTCCAGATGTTGCAAAACCACAACTCCCAAACATTCTCAGGCATGCTGGGAGTAGTAGTTCGGCAACATCTTTAGAGCCAGATGTTGCCGAACTACAACTCCAAGCATGCTTGGAGTTGTAGTTTGCAACACCTGGAGGACTACAGTTTGCAGACCACTAATACAGTGGTTCCCAATTTGTGCCCTTCCAGATGTTGCAAAACTACAACTCCCAGTATGCCAAAACTTTCCAGGCATGCTGGGAGTTGTAGTTCTGCAACATCTGAAGGGCCAGATGTTACAGAACTACAACTCCCAGCATGCCTGGACAATAAGGGCATGCTGAGGATGTGTAGTTTTGCAACAGGAAGGGCACAGTGGTCTCCAAACTGTGGACCTCCAGATGTTGCAAAATTGCAACTCCCAGCATGCCCAGACGCCAAGGGCTGTCTGGGCATGCTGGGAGTTGTAGTTTACAGGGTCCCATTACAGCAATGCATGTCGCTTTACGGCGACGTGCATTGCTGTAAAGGGCCCGACCGCGGCTGAAGATCGACTCATCATTTGCGGCGATCGCCGACATGGGGGGCCTACATGGCCCCCCTCGGCGTTTGCCCTGGATGCCTGCTGAAGGATTTCAGCAGGCACCCGGTTCCGATCTCTGCCCGGCGAGCAGCAGAGACCGGAAAACGCCATGACGTTGTGGAACGTCATTGGTCATTAAAGCCCAGGGTGCCATGACGTTCCACAACGTCATTGGTCCTTAAGAGGTTAAAGAGAATCTGTCAGCTGTATTTGCTTCTAAGAGCTGCAGACACCAGAAAAGTTCTATTCGTATACAAGCAAACTTGACCTTAAAGAGGTACTCCGGTGGAAAACATTTTTTTTCCCCACCGGAGTACCCCTTTAACTTGAAGCTGTGATAGTTGCCAAACATATAAAACCTCATTTTATTTTTAGTCAAGTATTAAGGTGGTGGAACTGAGCTGCTCAAGTGCCATAGCCTGGCATACCTCTTTACTCACCTCACCTCCCAGACCATTTTTGACTGATATACAAAGCCTTGTATGTCCATCTTGTGACTGGGGAGCTTCCTGTAGGTGCTCCCAGACAGTAAGTCCTCTTTATTTAGGTGGCTTTGCATATTAATTTCTCTATATAATTTTAATTATTATTGCATAATTTTATATATTTGTAACAACATATCTTTGAAATATCTTAAAATACATAAAATAATCATTAAAGAGGAAAAAGAGATCAATTCCCCTCACCACTCCATGTAAAAAAGTCCACGATCCAGAGCCAGCCAGGTACATAGGGCATTCTAGCCATTTGCAGATATTAGTAGATTCAAGGAGAAAACCTCATGAAGAGATGCAAAGTCCCTGCACTCCGGACACAGGCAGTATTAAGACTTACAGCTTTTTTTCTCAGATTAAAAGTCTAAAACAAATGATCAGCACGTTTCAGGGTTTCATTTTCTCAAGGTCCTTGAGAAAGGAAAAACCTGAAACGCATTGGTAATTTTTTTTTGTACACCTATCCAATACCAGAAAATAAGGCTGAAAGTTTAAATACTGTCTGTGTCCAGAGTGCATGGACTGTATCTTGTCATGAGGTTTTCTCCTTGAACCTTAAAAAATAATCATTATTGCTTGCAGTAAGTAAAAGTGTTAGCCCTCCATCATTTCAAAAATATATGTCGCCCACTAACCTTGTGCTGGAAAATGGAAACGTATGTATGATCATTGCGCAGACCATGATTGTTCGCCAGTGGTTTGAAAAGTGTCCACATGTTTTTGGACAAGGTAATTGTATAAGTCTTGCAATACCACTAACATTATCATGTTACTTCTTAATTTTTTAGGAGCATATGGCTTATTATTTAACAACGAATGAATATACTGTATAGGCTGTAGACCCTGCCACTAAGTTATAATTATAATTGCAAGCTTTAGCAAGATAGAAACAATATGAAAATGTTATCCTCCACCTCAGTACTTAAGCATTGGATGAAAGATGTCACTGGACTATGTCACTAGGCCTGTGCAATGTCAATTAGTTACTATGGATAAACAGCAAAGCACTTGTAGAAAGGGACAAAGGACTCCTGGAGCTCAGATTTACAATTGAAAAGTAGATTTAGTATGAAACCATTACATATTTTACAGTTTTATTGCCATCCGACAGCTTGTATCACTGATTTGTAATAATTTAACAACCAAAATGTAAATGTTGTTCTGCTTCTGATGAAAAGATTTAATGACATTTGAATACAAGCAACACACTCAAGTATCGGAATTATCATATAGCAGTCTACAGTCAGTGGGAGGTATTTTGATGCTTTAATATATTAATATATGCATAAGAATAACTTGTGCAACTTTACTAGTTAAGTACAAATGCAAACATTAAATATATATATATATATATATATATATATATATATATGGCTTTTTTTCCTGTTCACTCCTAAGTCTTTGTCAAGCACTTGACAATTGTTCAAGAGTGAGCAGAAATATGGCCACTTTGTACTTCTTGAGGCTGGATGTGGATCCACTGACCTGTGTGGCAGATGACTTGGGCCATATCGGAGTACAGAGTCTAAGGTGCCGCTGGTCTTCACCAGAGCCCGCCTCAAGGCAGGAAGGGTTTGCTGAGGCAGGCAGCACCAAGGTCGATACCCCCGAGATATGACTTGACCACACAGGTAGCTGGGTGAGGCAAGGTACAGAAGGATGAGGCAGAGGCGTAGTAGGACTTAGCAGAAGGTCAAGGCAGGCGGCAAGGTGGCGTAGTCAGATAACGTAGAGGAAGGGTCAATACACGGTCAAACAACAGACAAAGGGAATGCTTTATCAGGCTATGAGGCACTGAAGATCCGGCAGGGAAGAGGGGGCAGAGCTGCCTTAAATAAACTAGCAGAAGGACCAGGCACCAATCAGCGGTGTACTGACCCTTTAACCCCTTAAGGACTCAGCCCATTTGGGCCTTAAGGACGCAGACAATTTTATTTTTACGTTTTTGTTTTTTCCTCCTCGCCTTCAAAAAATCATAACTCTTTTATATTTTCATCCACAGACTAGTATGAGGGCTTGATTTTTGCGTGACCAGTTGTCCGTTGTAATGCCATCACTCACTTTACCATAAAATGTATGGCGCAACAAAAAAAATACTATTTGTGTGGTGAAATTAAAAAGAAAGCTGCAATTTTGGAAGGTTTTGTTTTCACGCCGTACAATTTACGGTAAAAATGACATGTGCTCTTTATTCTTTGGGTCAATACGATTAAAATGATACCCATGATAACATACTTTTCTATTACTGTTGCGCTTAAAAAAATCACAAACTTTTTAACCAAATTAGTACGTTTAACCCGTTCAGGACCCATGACGTAACGGTATGTCCCGACACCCTGGGTCTTAAGGACCCATGACGTACAGTTATGTCATGGGCAGTTACGGTCCCCGCCGTGCGCCAGGCGGGGATCGGAGCGGGATGCCTGCTGAAATCATTCAGCAGGCATCCCGTGCAAATGCCCAGGGGGGTCATCAGACCCCCCCCCCCATGTCAGCGATCGCGGCAAATCGCAAGTGAATTCACACTTGCGATTTGCGCGATTCCGGGTCATTAAGGGTCTATAGTGACCCGGTGACCCGGAATGTAAGGGGGATCGCGGGTGTCTAAGACACCCAGGATCCCCCTGAAGCGATAGGAGTGAGGTGGCACGGGTGCCACCCCTCCTATCCCTGCTATTGGTGGTCTAGACACAACCACCAATAGCAGATCGGGGGAGGGGGTTTTACTTTTGTTTTCCCCGTCCTGACCTCCCACAATATGTGGGGCAGGATGGGGAAATGATGGGGACCGGCGCCGAAGATCCACTTACCGATCCGGGCGGGCGACGGAGATCGGCGGGCGGCGATGACGTGCGGCTGGATCCGACGGAAGCCGGTGAGTTGCCTAGCAACATCTGGAGGGTACAGTTTGAGACCATTATACAGTGGTCTCTTACTGTAGCCCTCCAGATGTTGCAAAACTACAACTCCCAGCATGCCCAGGCAGCTGTTTGGGCATGCTGGAATATGTAGTTTTGCAACAGCTGGAGGGCTACAGTTTGAGACCACTATATAGTGGTCCCTAAACTGTAGCCCTCCAGATCTTGCAAAACTACAACTCCTAGCATTACCAAACAACTGTTTGCTGTCAGGGCATGCTGGGAATTGTAGTTTTGCAATAGCTGGAGGACCACAGTTTGGAGATCACTTTGCAGTGTTCTCTAAAACTCTAGCCCTCCAGATGTTGCAAAACTGCAAATCCCAGCATGTCCAAACAGCAATAAGCTGTCTCGGCATGCTGGGAGTTGTAGTTGCGTACCTCCAGCTATTGCATAACTACTTCTCCCAGCATGCCCGTCGGCGATCAGTACATGCTAGGAGTTGTAGTTTTGCAACAGCTGGAGGCACACTGGTTAAAAAATGCTGAGTTAGGTAACAGAACCTAACTGAAGGTTTTCCAACCAGTGTGCCTCCAGCTGTTGCAAAAGTACAACTCCCAGCATGCACGGTCTGTCAGTACATGCTGGGAGTTGTAGTTTTGAAACAGCTGGAGGTTTGCCCCACATGTGAACGTACAGGGTACATTCACACGGGCAGGCTTACAGTAAGTTTCCTGCTTCAAGTTTGGGCTGCGGCAAATTTTTCGCCGCAGCTCAAACTCCTAGCGGGAAACTCACCGTAACACACCAGTGCGAATGTACCCTAAAAACACTACACTAACACATAATAAAGGGTAATATACATATATACACCCCCTTACACTGTCCCCCCCCAATAAAAATGAAAACCGTATTGTATGGCAGTGTTTCCAAAACGGAGCCTCCAGCTGTTGCAAATCAACAACTCCCAGCATTTCCGGACAGCCACTGACTGTCCAGGCATGCTGGGAATTTAGCAACAGCAACAGCTGGAGGCACCCTGTTTGGGAATCACTGGCGTAGAATACCCCTATGTCCACCCCTATGCGATCCCTAATTTAGTCCTCAAATGCGCATGGCGCTCTCTCACTTCAGAGCCCTGTCGTATTTCAAGGAAACAGTTTAGGGCCACATATGGGGTATCACCGAACTTGGGAGAAATTGCACTACAAATATTAGGGGCTTTTTCTCCTTTTACCCCTTATGAAAAGGAAAAGTTGGGGCTACACCAGCTTGTTAGTGTAAAAAAAAATAAAAAATTTACACTAACATGCTGGTGTTGCCCTATACTTTTTATTTTCACAAGCATTAAAAGGAAAAAAAGACCCCCAAAATTTGTAACGCAATTTCTCCTGAGTACAGAAATACCCCAGATGTGGGCGTAAACAAGGTTCAGGAGTGAGAGCGCACTATGTACATTTGAGGCCTAAATTGGTGATTTGCACAGGGGTGGATGATTTTACAGCGGTTCTGACATAAACGCAAAAATATAAATACCCACATGTGACCCCATTTTGGAAACTACACCCCTCATGTAATGTAATAAGGGGTATAGTGAGCATTTACGCTCCACAGGTGTCTGACAGATTTTTGGAACAGTGGTCTGTGAAAATGAAAAATTTAATTTTTCATTTGCACAGCCCACTGTTCCAAAGATCTGTCAAACGCCAGTGGGATGTAAATACTCACTGCACCCCTTATTAAATTCTGTGAGGGGTGTAGTTTACAAAATAGGGTCACATGTGGGGGGGTCCACTGTTCTGGCACCACGGGGGGGCTTTGTAAACGCACATGGCCCCTGACTTCCATTCCAAACAAAAAAATTTTCCCAAAAGCTCAATGGCGCTTTTTCTCTTCTGAGCATTGTAGTGCGCCAGCAGAGCACTTGACGTCCATACATGGGGTATTTCCATACTCAGAAGAGATGGTATTACAAATTTTTGGGGGTCTTTTCTGCTATTAACCCATGCAAAAATGTGAAATTTGGGGGGAAGCGCATATTTTAGTGAAAATTTTTTTTTTTTTTACATATGCAAAAGTCGTGGGGTATTAAGGCTCACTTTATTCTTTGTTACGTTCCTCAAGGGGTCTAGTTTCCAAAATGGTATGCCATGTGTTTTTTTTTTTTTGCTGTTCTGGAACCATAGGGGCTTCCTAAATGCGACATGCCCTCCGAGCAAAATTTGCTCTCAAAAAGCCAAATATGACTCCTTCTCTTCTGAGCATTGTAGTTCTCCCGTAGTGCACTTCAGGTCAACTTATGGAGTACCTCCATACTCAGAAGAGATGGGGTTACAAATTTTGGGAGGTCTTTTCTGCTATTAACCCTTCCAAAAAAGGGAAATTTGGGGGGAAACACACATTTTAGTGAAAAAAAAATTGTAAAGTCGTGAAACACCTGTGGAGTATTAAGGCTCACTTTATTCCTTATTACGTTCCTCAAGGGGTCTAGTTTCCAAAATGGTATGGCATGTGTTTTTTTTTTTTTTTTGCTGTTCTGGCACCATAGGGGCTTCCTAAAGGCAACATGCCCCCCAAAAACCATTTCAGAAAAACGTACTCTCCAAAATCCCCTTGTCGCTCCTTCGCTTCTGAGCCCTCTACTGCGCCCGCCGAACAATTTACATAGGCATATGAGGTATGTGCTTACTCAAGAGAAATTGGGCTACAAACATAAGTATAAATTTGCTCCTTTTACCCCTTGTAAAAATTAAAAAAATGGGTCTACAAGAACATGCGACTGTAAAAAAAATGAAGATTGTGAATTTTCTCCTTCACTTTGCTGCTATTCCTGTGAAATACCTAAAGGGTTAAAACACTTACTGAATGTCATTTTGAATACTTTGGGGGGTGCAGTTTTTATAATGGGGTCATTTGTGGGGTATTTTTTAATATGAAGACCCTTCAAATCCACTTCAAACCTGAACTGGTCCCTGAAAAATTGTGAGTTTGAAAATTTTGTGAAAAATTGGAAAATTGCTGCTGAACTTTGAAGCCCCCTGGTGTCTTCCAAAAGTAAAAACTTGTCAATTTTATGATGCAAACAAAAAGTAGACATATTGTTTATGTGAATCAAAATTATTTTTTATTTGAAATATCCATTTTCCTTACAAGCAGAGAGCTTCAAAGTTAAAAAAAATGCTAAATTTTCAAATTTTTCATCAAATTTTGGGACTTTTCACCAAGAAAGGATGCAAGTTACCACAAAATTTTACCACTATGTTAAAGTAGAATATGTCACGAAAAAAACAGTCTCGGAATCAGAATGATAACTAAAAGCATTCCAGAGTTATTAATATTTAAAATGACAGTGGTCAGATGTTCTGAAAATTGGCTGGGTCCTTAAAGGGTTAAAATCCTTCTATTTTGAAGACCTATAACTTTTTCATTTTTCCGTATAAGCGGCGGTATGAGGGCTCATTTTTTGCGCCGTGATCTGTACTTTTTACTAACACCCTATTTGCTTATATAGAACTTTGAATCCATTTTTTATAAAAAAAAATTGGAATAAAATGTTATAAAAAAGCATTGATTTTGGACTTTTTTTTATTTTTTACGTTCACGCCGTTCACCGTACAGTATCATTAACATTTTATTTTAATATTTCAGATATTTATGGGGAGATACCAAATATGTATATAAAATATTTTTTTAACACTTTTTGGGGGTGAAATAGGGAAAATGGGACAATTTACATTTTTATTGGGGGAGGGTTTTTTTCACATTTTTTTTTTACTAAGGGACGGGTCTGGATTCGCATGTGGGCGCATCCCGCGATGCAAATCCCAGGCAGGAGAGCGGGTGTTGAGTGCTCAAGGTCGGAATGCCGGACCATGACAGTACCCCCCCTTAGGTCTCCCCCTCTTTTTGGAGGACAAGAATTTCTGCATAAGGTCACAGTCCAAGCTGTTGTCCTGCGGCTCCCAAGACCTCTCCTCTGGCCCGAATCCTTCCCAATCCACAAGGAATAAACATTTTCCTCTGATAAACTTGGAGTCTAAAATCTCTTTAATGACAAAAACATCAGAGGTACCTGAGTTGGGAGTAGGTGAGATGACTTTTTTAGAAAAGTGGTTGTGGATGACAGGTTTGTTTCAAGAGAGAGACATGGAAGGAATTGGGAATCCGGAGAGAGGGTGGCAAATAGAGAGAATAGGTCACGGGATTTAGTTGTTTCTTGATTTTATAGGGACCCAGATAGCAAGGGCCCAGTTTATAGCTGGATACCCTGAAGCGGATATACTTGGATGACAACCAAACTCTGTCACCAGGAGAGAAGTTGGGAGGAGGATGCCTTTTCTTGTCCGCTTGAGACTTCATCGTCTGCCAGATGGTGGAAAAATTCTGCACTTGCTCATCAACCGCAGGAACTCCAGAGGAAGAAGACAAGGGAAGAGGAGGACGAGGATGAAGTCCGTAAACCACAAAGAAAGGCTGAGTCCCAGTGAATTCAGAATCCCTATAATTGTATGAGAACTCTGCCCAAGGAAGTAACTCGACCCAGTAATTCTGACGAGCAGAGACAAAATGGCGAAGATAGTCTCCTAAGACCTGATTCACTTTCTCAACCTGTCCATTGGATTGAGGGTAATAGGCAGAGAAAAAATCCAGCTTAACTTGGAGACGTGAACAGGGGGCCCGTCAGAACTTAGAGAGGAACTGGACTCCACGGTCAGGTACAATATGAAAAGGCAGTCCATGTAAGCGGAAGATGTGGCAAAGGAAAAGCAAGCTTTTGAGCAGATGGAAGTCCAGGCAGTGGCACAAATTAAGCCATTTTCCCAAAAAAACGGTCCACTACCACCCAGATGACCATATTGCCGCCAGAAGATGGAAGGTCAGTAATGAAGTCCATAGCAATATCGTTCCAGGGAAGCTTTGGGACTGGCAAAGGCTGTAGAAGACCTGCAAGTTAGGGAGTCTTTCGTCCCGGGCACAGACCGAACAGGAACGGACAAAATAAACAACATCCTGTTTTAAACTAGGCCACCAATACTGTCTGGAGATGAGCTGCAAGGACTTACGAATTCCGGAATGACCAGCTAGGAGAGAGGAATGACCCCACTTCAAGACTTGGAGTCTTGGTTGGGGAGATACGTAAGTCTTTCCAGGAGGCAGGTGCTGGAGTCTTGCTGGCGCTACAGAGATGAGACGCTCAAGAGGAATAATATGCTGAGGAAGAGATTCCCAGTCATGAACATCAGAAGACCTGAAGAGTGCATCTGCTCATAGATTCTTTGCTGCTGGGCGGAAGTGAATGTAGAAGTCAAATCTGGAGAAAAACAGAGACCATCGGGCCTGCTGTAGGTTGAGTCTATGGGCTGTCTGAAGATAGAGCAGATTCTTATGATCAGAATATATAGTGATCGTATGTACAGAACCTTCCAAGAGATGACGCCATTCTTCCAGAGACAGCTTTATTGCCAAGAGTTCGCGATCTCCAATAGTATAGTTCTTCTGCAGGAAAGAAGGTTTTAGAGAAAAAACATGCAGGTTACAATTTTTCCCTTAGAAGACTTTTGCGTTAACACAGCACCAGCACCGTCTGAAGAAGCATCCACCTCCAAAAGAAATGGTTTGCCTGGGTCGGGTCTAGACAGAACCAGAGCTGTAGCGAAGGCAGACTTTAACTGTTTGAAGGCCTCTTCAGCCTCTGGAATCCAGACCTTGGGATTAGAAGTCTTCTTTGAAAGAGAAACAATGGGCGTTACCAAGGATGAGTAATGAGGAATAAATTGTCGATAATAGTTGGCAAAGCCAAGGAAGCGCTGAATTGCTCTTAAGCTGGAAGGTCGAGGCCAGTCCAATACAGCGGACAACTTGTTAGGGTCCATTTAAAGACCTTGACTGATAATGATATATCCCAGAAATGAAAGACAGTTTTTTTTTCGAAAATACACTTCTCAAGTTTGGCATAGAGATGGTTGTCACGGAGGTGTTGTAAGACCTGGCGGATGTGTGAAAGATGAGTCTGAACATTGGGTGAGTAGATGAGAATATCGTCCAAATAGACCACGACACAGGAGTAAAAGAGGTCACAAAAGATATTGTTAAGGAACTCCTAGAAGACTGCTGGAGCATTACAGAGTCTGAACGGCATCACAAGATACTCAAAATGTCCCTCACGAGTGTTAAATGCAGTCTTCCATTCGACACCTTTCTGTATGTGAATCGAGTTATAGACTCCACGAAGGTCAAGTTTGGAGAAAATCCTCGCTCCATGCAGACGATCAAATAATTCCGAGATTAACGGGAGAGGGTAGTGGTTCTTGACAGTAATTTTATTCAAGCCACGATAGTCAATGCAGGGTCGCAGAGAACCGTCTTTTTTCTGCACAAAGAAAAATACGGCTCCGGCAGAGGAGGAAGACTTCCTTATAAAGCCTTTTTGTAGATGTTCTTGAATGTATTCTGACATGGCCTGAGTTTCAGGAATAGACAAAGGGTAAAGGAGGTGTGGTCCCAGGAAACAAGTCTATAGGGCAATCGTAGGGACGATGAGGTGGTAAAACTTCAGCTTTTTTCTTACAGAAGACGTCTGCAATGTCCAGAAGAAATGATGGCAAACCGGGCAGAGGAGTAAAAGGAGGCACCAATTTAGAAAGAAGTCTTTGAATACAGTTGCTATTCCAGTAAGGTCCCCAATGGAGTACTCCCGTTTTCCAATCTAGCTGTTCGGCATGGAGTTGCAGCCAAGGAAGGCCAAGCAGAAGAGCGGAGGTGCAATAAGGAAGTACATAGTAACATAGTTGATAAGGTTGAAAAAAGACCAGAGTCCATCAAGTTCAACCTATATCCCTAATGTGTCCCTACTGAGTTGATCCAGAGGAAGGCAAAAAAACCTTTACTAGAGATAAAAATTCCTTCCCGACTCCAAATATGGCAGTGAAAATAAATTCCTGGATCAACGTTTTGTCCCTATAAAGTCTGATACAGTCGTGGGTATAAAGAAATCATGGGAGAGATCTCTGTCCTGTCCCCTGATATATATTTATATACATAATTATTACGTCTCGCCCTAAGCCTTCTTTTTTCTAAATTAAATAACCCTAATACTGATAATATTTCTGGGTACTGTAGTACTCCCATTCCCCGTATTACCCTGGTTGCCCGTCCTTGAACCCTCTCCAGCTCCACTATATCTTTCTTGTACACTGGTGCGCAGTACTGTAGTGATTTGTACAGTGGTAGAATTATTTCCTTGTCATGGGCATCTATGCCCCTATTGATGCACCCCATGATTTTATTTGCCTTGGCAGCAGCTTCCCGACACTGGTCACTACAGCTAAATTTACTGTTAACTAAGACTTCCAAGTCCTTTTCTATGTCAGTCATCCCGAGTGTTCTTCCATTTAATACATAATCCCAGCCCGGATTTTTCTTCCCCATGTGCATTACCTTACATTTATCAGTGTTGAACCTCATGTGCCACTTCCCAGCCCAAACCTCCAACCTATCTAGATCCATTTGTAACAGTTCACTGTCCTCTATTGTGTTTACCGCTTTACATAGTTTAGTATCATCTGCAAAGATTGCTACTTTACTATTCAACCCCTCTACAAGGTCATGAATGAATATATTCAATAGGACAGGACCCAAGACGGACCCCTGTTGTACCCCACTAGTAACAGTCACCCAATCAGAATAAGTACCATTTATTACCACCCTCTGTTTCCTATCACTGAGCCAGTTACTTACCCACTTACACACATTCTCCCCCAGCCCAATCATTCTCATTTATGTACCAATCTTTTATGCGGAACCGTATCAAATGCTTTGGAAAAATCCAGACACACGGCATCCAGCGATTCCCCCTGGTCCAGTCTGGAGCTCACCTCCTCATAAAAGCTGATCAGGTTAGTTTGACTGGACCGATCCTTCAGAATGCCATGCTGATATGGAGTCATACATTTATTTTTATCAAGATATTCCAAAATAGCATCTCTTGGAAAACCCTCAAAAATTTACATACAACAGAAGGTTAAACTAACAGGTCTATAGAAGGACAAGTTTTCCTTATGCAAAACTCCGACCTGCATAGACAACGGTCCAGTGCATAATTGCACAGTACGGGTCCAGATTTTCTCCGTTGACCAGAGATGTACAAAGGCTTCAGAAGGCGAGACACCAGCAGACAATACCTTTTTACCAAGGAAGCATTAAAGGGGTACTCCAGTGCTTACACATCTTATCCCCTATCCAAAGGATAGGGGATAAGATGCCTGATCGCGGGAGTCCCGCAGTTGGGGACGCCCGGGATCCTGCACGCGGCACCCCGTTTGTAATCAGTCCCGTGTCCGCTCCGGGTCTGATTGCGGTCGACCACAAGGCGGGCGGCGTGTGACGTCCCTCCCCCGTGTGACGTCACGCTCCGCCCCTCAATGCAAGCCTATGGGAGGGGGCGTGATAGCTATCACATTGCTACACGTAATGCTGACATGAGATATTAAATCACATTTTTTTTTGGAGTGCTGCGCCTGTCTTTGGTTTCTAGAGAGAGAGAGAGAGAGAGAGAGAGAGAGAGAGAGAGAGAGAGAGAGAGTAGTTAGGAGTAGCCGTATTAGTCCAGTGATGCAAAAAGCAAAATCAATGGTAGTGTGTATATATATATATATATATATATATATATATATATACACAGTAGTTTGGAGTAGCCATATTATTCCAGTGAAAAAGACACTTGATAAAGGAAGGACTCTCGAAAGTATGTCTTTACAAAATATTGTTAGGCCAATAAAAATTTACTTTATTCTTGTTAAATTTAACAAAGAAGTTCAATTCAGCTCTTACTGTTCTAAGAGATTCTGGTTGTTTTATATAAACCAAGGCCATCTAGTGGCTTTAGTTTGCATGAAACTTCAGAGATAAAACATTATAGCAACAACTGCAAAAGTTTAACAATATACAGTTGTTCTCCTAATGTAGGATTTCTATATAGATGTTTGGTATATGCCTGCTATAAGTTAATTGGTGCTGATTGAAAATGTCAAAAATGCATACTTCCATTTTTTGTCAACTTTATCAGAAATTATAACTAATCCTTATATGTATTTGGTATACATGAGCAAATGTCCTTGTATTCGTTTTGTTTCAGGCAAATGTCTCAGATCAGTTTTGGATTTGGATCCTAATACACATTTGAAAGTGCCCCAGATTACCATGTATACTGAAAGTGTGTAAAGGTGTTGGGAGGTCAAACCATTGCCGCTTATATTTAGGCCAAGAGCAGGGATGAAACTATCCTAAAACAAAAAAGTTTGGACAGAATTTGACTTGTATTGAGTCAGTTTTCTTATCTTAATGATTTGATGCTGTTCCTGTCTATTATAGCAAAGATATGTGAAAAAAAAGTATGCACCTTATTGACATAGTAATGTATATACTATTTTGCAAAGGCAAAATTTGAAGACTGAATAATGAACATTTTTTATTATTTAAATAAGTGGATTGTAAGAACATCAGATCTCTAGGAAACCTACAGTGAGGAGTCCCCCAACATATAAAAGATATCTATGAAAAGATCCCTGCTGTCATCAAAAACTAACCATTGCTGTATTCTCTCTTTACTATTGTTAAACATGTTTGGAGTTATTTTTGTACAAACTACTCATGTATGATCTTGCATTTTTTTGTTCTCCATATTATTCAAAGCATTTACATTTTCTTGTCTATTATGGAAATTCTAATTTTGTGTGTTGAAGAAAGTTGCATGTTTTTACACATTACAGGCTGTCTTACAATTTAATTGACATCAGTGTCTATGTCAGAAATAGGAATTCAACTGTGAGCCCCACTGAGTACTTGGACTCATGGTAATGGTGAGAGTCCCTATACAGTGATGTGGAATATTTCAGTGGTAGAAAGGTAACATATATACATATATAATAATAAATAACATAAAAACCATACAAAACGTTATAGGGGTATTCTAAGGAATATTTGTATGAGTTGATATGCTCAAGCTGGTGTAAAAAAAAATCATATACTCGCCTTCCCCAATACCCCACAACATCACACCAACGATGCCTGTGTCAACTGCTTATCACTTCCTGGTGTTGGCCTCGCTGACATCATGACATCAGTGACACCAGGAAGTGCAAATCAGCAGGACCAGGCACTAAAGGAATAGAGGTAGCAGGGGATCAGGAGAAGGTCAGTATGTCTTTTTTATTATTTTTGTTTGGCATCTTTTTTTTTTTTTTACTCCAGTCTGATCATATTTATAAAATGTGTCTCAGTACTATCTAATAGTTGTTTTTTTGTAATTGTCTAGCTTGACACAGGACATCTTTTGAAAAGTTTTTTTCATTAAGTATCAGTGCATTCATAGTTATTTTCATGATAAGCATATTTACAATAAAACCACTAACAAGTAAACAATGACTATCTTCTTAATATGGTACATGAAAAGGGATAACATTTATTAGACAGAGAGTGAAAAGTTTGTTAAGTTACTGTGTTTAAAAAAATGGCAAGCAGGGCATGTGTGATGCTGTTTTTTGAAAAAGCTTTGCTTTTTAATGTGGAATAACCCATTAAATGCTGGCCATGATAAAAAGGTGGCAGAAGAAACAGTGCATGACAGTTTGCTGTGTGTTGGGCTGCATGGGCAGAAACCAGCAAGGGAACCAATGCTATTCCCTATCCTCTATCAAAAGTGCTTACTATGAGGACAAGCCCAATTATTTTACAGCACTTAAATAATCAGTTTCATTTTTTCTAAGAGCCTTCTTTTAAGAGTCATAACAATATTCTTTTGCATGTATATCTTCAGATATTGAGGTACAATTGAAGGGTGTATTTGTTTTTATGCCATACCATTGGGTAAAACTGAAAATTTAGGGGGATTTTTCATGCCTACACTTGGCAACAACTGCTTGATTATAATGGTCCTTGATTATATAGTCCTTCACCATATAAAGACATTTTGGACAATTGTATGCTTCCAACTTTGTGGGAATGGTATAGGATAGGACCTTTTTTCGCAGCATGATGTTACCCCAGTAACTCCCATAGACACTCCCTAAAAACTGTCAGAGCTGAGGCTGTTATAATTGCAAAGGAGGGACCAACACCATATTAATACCTATGGCTTTTATATCTTTTTTTTATTTAGATTTATTTTTATCTTTATTAATTATATTATATGTGTTATCTTTACGTACCATACTTACTCACTTACACTATACATGTATTTTTTGATATGTAGCAGTTATTGCTTATGTGGCAGAAATAATTTATCTTATGTAACCCCTCTGCTGAAATGAGGAGTTTTTTTCTTCCCGTTGCATTGAGTGTTGGATGATTGGATAATGTGAACATCAAAGGAACTGTTCATTTAATTTTAAGCTGTAAAGTTGTCTTTTACTTTATTAACTTTCAATCAATAAACAAGCAGTTTGCAAATGTAATCAGGAAATGCTTCCAATTGGCTAACAATGTATCAAAGCCAATGCTTCAAGGCAACAGAAAGCTGTAACAAGCAGTTTATTACCAGTAGCTGTTACTGACATTAGTCAAAACCAAGAAAGATAAAATGGAATAAGAAATGTAATGCTGGAAGAGCCTTGGGCGCTGTGTTCTCTTCTTCCTTTTGAAAACTGCAAGCCTGTCTTTGATATGATAACAAATATAAACTGTTTAAAAACACGAAATGCAGAAAAAACTGAGACTAGTCTGTCATAGAGTTAAATCCTTCTAGAGTGACACACAAACAGTGGTAACATCCAGCGGATATATGTTATGGAAATATTTTGAATTGGATTTACATGTGAGAAGATTTAGTTTTGATTGTCTGATTTAGTATATTGTAATGGCTATGTTCATAAATGAAGTGAATAGAATCCAACATAAATGCATAGGAATCATTGACAATTATAAAGTAAAATCATGCAATATTGTAAACTCCATAATTTGACATTAAAAGAGAATGATATAGTAAAAACATGATATTTTTTTATTATTTACTTTATACTATTGGTGAACTACTTTATAGACATTCACATATATAAACAGGAATATTTAATGTATAATAAACTATAACTATAAAAGACTGAATTTTCTATACACTCATATTCTACTGTGCTATTACTTTCAACTGATTACTCAGAATGTTGTTTTTTTGATAGCATGGGAACAATATAATTATATATTTTGATACAGAATTTTTTTATGTTTCCCACTTTCATTATATAGAGGATCAGGTAGCAAAATTGGAACTTCAAACAGCTCTGGCTCCAATCCAAATGTATTCACTTCTGACATCAGACGGTTATAAACTGTAAACTGGTTTTATTAAGGCACAAATCAATGAGTTTCCGGACTGCAACAGGCCCTTCCCCAGGATAAGGTGCTTTAATAGATAAGCACCCTATCCTGAGGAAGGGCTTGTTTCGGGCTGGAAACGCGTTGATTTGTGCCTTAATAAAACCAGTTTACAGTTTATAACTGTCTGATGTCAGAAGTTAATACATTTAGATTGGAGCCAGAGCTGTTTGAAGTTCCTATTTTTCTACCTGATCCTCTATTTCTACACCAGACCAGTTTGCTTTGGTACTGGGAGGAACACAGCTGCAGGACCACATATTAACAAATACACATGCAGATGTTGTGCTCTGATCGCAACTGTGCAGGGTGAGTGCACTTATCCTGCAGTTCTTTGTGAATATTGGTGTTTTTACATATTACACTAAATATAGAAACAAAAGACAGAAAGACCCGTGCGCATCTAAGCACGATTATCTTTTTAAAGAAAAAAAAATCAGAAAAGATCAGGAGAAGGGTTTGCTCACCTGACTGTGTTGCGCTGAGAGCACAACATCTATTGTCGCTTGTTTCCCACTCTTTTGGGGAAGATATGTGGAGGAGGGCAGCCAGCACCTGTCCCGTACTTCCACCGGTGGAGGACGGTCCGGACAATGAAGAAGGAGGGAAGATGCAAGATCTTCCAAAGAAAAAATGGTGCTTGCAGAGTGGCGCTCACCTCCTGTCAATCGGCAACTTTTCAGCTTAATAAACAGTCAGGATATGGGCTCGTTCATAAAACCACAGAAGATTTTATTTTTCAAATGTAAAACAGGAACAACGCGTTTTGAGGGGCGGAGACCCCCCTCTTCATCAGGTTCTGATTGGTGATGGGGTCTGACGTGCCTCGTCAAAAACCGGCAAAAATTAAACAACTTCAGGATAAGATACAAAAAACAAACAACAAATACATATTATCATCCATGCAGTAATAAATAGATGGCAACTTAACATAAAACATTCTTTTCTCCAGTGTATCCTAAAAATGACAATATTGCAAAAAGTGTCCTGATCATATTTGTACATTCATGTGTCTGTTGGTTTGTGGAGGGTAACATATCAACGGACTCGTGGTCCTGTGTTACAGACAAGCGCTCCCGTTCTCTGCACTGAACACTTCTATGCCCGATAGAAGCGCCTTAATTTCATACAGAGATATATTTGAATTTAAATGGAGGAGCTTTAACTTTCAGAAAGCGGTATTACTGTATGTCTTTTTTCAATGACGTTGTGTGGAATTATACATGGGCGCATTTTCACTTTTTTGGAAGACCAGCATTGTTGTGGATATTACTGCTACACAGAGATATATTTAATGTCCTTTCACTCCTTTGTGAATGCTGTGATAATTCCAATTACTAATGAATCAATTCAACTGCCTCATTCAGCCCATGAGGCTGTAAAGTTTGAAGGCTATAGATCCAAAACATCTCTTTGCGTACGAGTTTATTGAACCGATTTTTCTTTTCAATGGGAATCTGTTCCAATGGAGTAATAGTGATACATGTGAATTTCCCTTCGTGGGCTGTACAAATGTGTCTGGACAAGCTGTGCTGCATAAACTTCCTTTTTGTATTCGACCGATGCTGGTTTAATCTAAGATGAAGGGGTTGGGTTGTACGTCCAACGTACTGCTTCCCGCAGCAACACTCTATTAGGTAGATATCGAAGTCACTTTGACAAGTTATCTGTTGTTTTATAGGAAAAGTCTCTCCTGTGAACGTGCTCATAAAAGACTGTTTCCCGTGCCCTATTGACTGGCAACAGAGACACTATGCTTTCTTACATTTTTTTACTCCTATGTTTTCTGATGTTTTAGCCTTGGTTACCGGTTTTTCATGTAGTTTTAGTTGCTTGGTGCAATCATGCCTTTTATTGTGGGAGCACGCCTAAAAGTCACTCCTGGGTGTTTCGGTAGGGATTGTTTCAGATATGGATCTGCCAGTAGTATTTGCCAGTATTTTGAGAGAACCTTCTTTATATCTTTCTGTCCGGCTGAATATGTAGTGATAAAATGACAGTTGTATTTCTTGGATGTTTGCCTGTTCTGTGAACATGGAGTCATTGATGCAGTTTTTTCTCACCCTCTTGAATTGCCCAAAGGGGATGTTCTGCTTCCATTTATGATAATGGCCGCTACTGAATGGAATGTAGCTGTTGGAGTCAACCTTTTTAAAAAAGGTTGACATGACAAACCTTCCCTTCTGATGGGTAATTTGTATGTCCAAAAATTTGATTGACTCCACAGAGTAAGCAGGGGTAAATGTTTGACCCCAGTCATTTTTATTTATAGTCGCAACAAAAGCTGGAATTTTATCTCGAGGTCCACGCCATATGAGGAACAGGTCATCTATATACCTTTTGTATACAGACACATGTTCTTGAAAATGGGGATTTTTTCTGATGACCTGTTCCTCAAATAAAAAATAAAATAAAATAAAAAGATTAGCATAGGACGGTGCCATTCTTGTCCCCATGGCCGTCCCCTTCGTTTGATGAAATATTGTGCCATTGTAGGAAAAGAAATTGTTCTCCAGGATTAGTTTAAGACATTCTGTGAGAAAAGTCACTTGTTTCAGGGGTATCTTTGGATCTTCTTCTAAAAAGGAAACTATTGCCTTCATCCCCAAGTGGTGCTGTATGTTTGAATATAGGGATGTCACATCCATGGTAAAGAGGACCATGTCCTTTTCCCATGGGATGTCAGTTAGAATCGATATCAATTGATCCGAGTTCTTCAGGTAACTTGGCAGTTTGATAACATACTCTTAAAACATGAGATGAAGATATTGGGATATATTACAGGTGGGACTGTTGATAGCCGAGATTATCGGTCTGCCCGGTGGATGGAATTGATCCTTGTGCACTTTAGGTAAGTGATAGTAGTATGGTATGCCTGGGTTACGGATAAAAAGAAAATTCCTTCTCTGTCTTTTGTTTCTACATTTATTGTTCTCGACCGACGTCCCTTTGGGCCTTCGGGTTACCCTGTTGAGGGTCAGAAAAGGAACCATTTTGCTGCTCAAGCTTTCTACTAATATACATTACAAACGATGGAATATTTCTTCAAAAGACATCTGACCAGGGATCAACTCATTTCTGAGTTGATTACTGCACCTCCGAAAAATGATACAATATACCAGACTGAAACTAATGAAAGTAAGAATCATGCTGAAATTACTAAACTGTTTAATAATTTGGAAAATTTGATGCTTGATGAACTACGTCACAGTGTTGATATTGACTTTTTGAATATATATATGTCTGAAAATCTGGCCCCTAGAGGACCCAGATTAACGTTTGATGCTACCTTTAAGAATGATAATGTATATGTATATGAATGGTATATGTTACTTAAGAAATGTTCTAATTTACTGATTACACATATCAAAAACAAACGTTGTACTTTACAACTGCCCGTTTACAACTGCCCTTAAAATAAAGGTAATCATGAATTAGAAACATATAAACAATGCAAAGATTTTGACACAATAAATCATAATATCTCAAACCGGGTGGCGAAAATTCAAAAAGAAACCTTAATGAAAAAAGCAGGAAAATTAGTCCGGGATCGTGATGATAGAACCAAAGGAGCATACAGATGTTGCCAAAAGAGTAATTCCAATAAAACGTACCCTCAATTGGACACTCCTGCTGGAGAAGAAGAAAAGAGAACTAAAGGACCAGATAGGAGACATCAGCATGCCTTTACCCCCAGACATCACCAAATGGCACAGAGATATCGCCCATACAACCAGGGGGGAAACAGAACCAGAAAAATGTGGCATAATTCCAAATCCACATACAACAAGACCCCTGTTATAAAAAGCAACAAATACATATACTCCTAAACCAGAAAAATCTTCAGTTCCCCCCTTGGTTCTAGAAGACCCCTTAAAAGATCTGCGCAGCACTGTGGAATAGTTAAAGAAAAAACTAAAAGAAAATCTAAACTTTGAAACAGAAAATATTACTCCATCTGCATTATTCTCCATCACCTCCCAAGACTACTAGTCCTCCCATAGCACTTGACAATAGTCCTTCAATATCATTGGATGTATCCATATGCCCCACTCCCCCATCTCCTGGGGAGTCATCTATGAAAAATACGGAAATTACCCTGATAGATAATACTGAAGCTAGGGTAGGGGCATTCTCAGAAAACCATAACGGATTACTACTCAGAAAAAAGACCAATGAAAAGAAAACTAGAAGAGGCACAAGAGGAGGACATAGGAAGCAGTCCAAAACATACCAAAAAAGAAAGAAAGCAAATGACAGAAATGAACACACAGTAGATCCCAGTGAACTAAAAGGAGATACATTGATTAAAATTTTTAATCTATCAGATCATAATCTTAATAAGGACGAATTATCTTTGTTACAAAAAGGTTTATCATTTTGTCCCCACTATAATCCAAAAAATGTGATTTATTTTTGGATTTGCAGTTTTGGATTTATTTTGGAATCAGTTTACACGTCGATTGACCCTACAGAGGCACTTCTCATTACCCAAACACAAGGAAATAAATATACATCCGGAGACATCTGAATCCATTGGAGTGTTGGGAAAACATCCAGAAATACGTTTCAAAAGTAAATTCTATCCCACAGAAAGTCAGGGACATTTCATTAAATCATTTCATGAGATTGTTGCAAAGGATTTAGAGAACTCCCAGAGGCTTTTGTAATGAAACAACAAGAAGAGAGACTGACAAAAGAAGAACAAAAAGCACTGAAGGACCTTAAAGAGAACAAAGAGATTGTCATACGATCTGCTGATAAAGGGGGAGGCATAGTGATCCAGAGCTAGGGGATTACAATCAGGAGGCCCTCAGAATTCTGGAAGATAAAAATTACTATGCCCCCATATTTACTGATCCTTTCCCACAGTTACAAAATAATATTCAGAAACTACTGAATGATGCACTTCAGAACAACATTATATCCAAAAAAGAAAATAATTTTCTTTTTATCCAGAACCCAGGCATACCATACTACTATCACTTACCTAAAGTGCACAAGGATCAATTCCATCCACCGGGCAGACCGATAATCTCGGGCATCAACAGTCCCACCTGCAATATATCCCAATATCTTGATCTCATGTTTCAAGAGTATGTTATCAAACTGCCAAGTTACCTGAAAAACTCGGATCAATTGATATCGATTCTAACTGACATCCCATGGGAAAAGGACATGGCCCTCTTTACCATGGATGTGACATCCCTATATTCAAACATACAACACCACTTAGGGATAAAGGCAATAGTTTCCTTTTTAGAAGAAGATCCAAAGATACCCCTGAAACAAGTGACTTTTCTCAAAGAATGTCTTAAACTAATCCTGGAGAACAATTTCTTTTCCTACAATGGCACAATATTTCATCAAACGAAGGGGACGGCCATGGGGACAAGAATGGCATCGTCCTATGCTAATCTTTTTATGGGGGTATTTGAGGAACAGGTCATCAGAAAAAATCCCAATTTTCATGAACATGTGTCTGTATACAAAAGGTATATAGATGACCTGTTCCTCATATGGCGTGGACCTCGAGATAAAATTCCAGCTTTTGTTGCGACTATAAATAAAAATGACTGGGGTCTAACATTTACCCCTGCTTACTCTGTGGATTCAATCGAATTTTTGGACTTACAAATTACCCATCAGGAGGGAAGGTTTGTCATGTCAACCTTTTTTAAAAAGGTTGACTCCAACAGCTACATTCCATTCAGTAGCGGCCATTATCGTAAATGGAAGCAGAACATCCCCTTTGGGCAATTCAAGAGGGTGAGAAAAAACTGCACCAATGACTCCATGTTCACAGAACAGGCAAACATCCTCAGAAAAGTTTTTTTGGCTAAGGGGTACCCAAAAGAACTTATAGAAAATGCATACAAAAAAACGAAACAACTCACCCAGGAGGATTGTTTAGATAAGCTGATGGAACCACCCCACCTGAAAGAGAAAGAAAAAGAAGACAAATGATGAAAAAAATGAAAGAAAGGAAAGGTAAAGAAAAGGAAGAGGAAGGAGAAAAAGAAATAAAAAAAAGAAAAGAAAAAGAAGAAACAATAACAGAGTCCAAGAAATACAACTGTCATTTTATCACTACATATTCAGCCGGACAGAAAGATATAAAGAAGGTTCTCTCAAAACACTGGCAAATACTACTGGCAGATCCATATCTGAAACAATCCCTACCGAAACACCCAGGAGTGACTTTTAGGCGTGCTCCCACAATAAAAGGCATGATTGCCCCAAGCAACTAAAACGACATGAAAAACCGGTAACCAAGGCTAAAACATCAGAAAACATAGGAGTAAAAAAAATGTAAGAAAGCATAGTGTCTCTGTTGCCAGTCAATAGGGCACGGGAAACATTCTTTAATGAGAACGTTCACAGGAGACACTTTTCCTATAAAACAACAGATAACTTGTCAAAGTGACTTTGTTATCTACCTAATAGAGTGTTGCTGCAGGAAGCAGTAGGTTGGACGTACAACCCAACCCCTTTATCTTAGATTAAACCAGCATCGGTCAAACACAAAAAGGAAGTTTATGCAGCACAGCCTGTCCAGACACATTTGTACAGCCCACGAAGGGAAATTCCCATGTAGCACTATTACTCCATTGGAACAGATTCCCATTGAAAAGAGAAATCAGTCCAATACACTCGTACGCAAAGAGATGTAGTGGATCTATAGCCTTCAAACTTTACAGCCTCATGGGCTGAATGAGGCAGTTGAATTGATTCATTAATAATTGGAATTATCACAGCATTCACAAAGGAGTGAAAGGGCATTAACCCCTTCCCGCAAATGGACGTGTATACACGTCCATTTTTCTGTGACTTAACGCAAATGGACATGTATACACGTCCAATACATTTTCTATCACCATGTCCGTTGGCATGGTGATAGAAACTTCATCTCAGCTGTCCTGGACAGCTGACCGATGACACTATGCAGCTGGGGACCAATCAGACTGGTCCCCTGCTGCAGATCATTGTCATTAGTCAGTCAGTTAGTGACTGACTAATGACAAGGACATGGGTGGTTCCGGGCTGATCGGGTCTCTGGTGACCCGATCACCCAGAAAATAATGATGATCGGAGCAGTCCGAGACCGCTCCGATCATCCTGAAGGGATAGGACCAAGGTGGCAGCTGCCACCTCGCTCCTAAACCCCTGCCATTGGTCGTTAGGACTAGCGACCAATGGCAGGAGGGGGGCGGGGGTTAAAGGTGAAATCCCCGCTCTGCCCCACCCCTGGATGTCGGGGAAGAGCGGAAGGAAGATGGACCAGCGATCGCAGCGGGACACGTGGCGGTACCGGACAGACCGCGCGGGACCGGCGGAGGCAGCGGTAAGTGATCTTCACTGCTGCGTTCCAGGAGTTGCCAAACTACAACTCCCAGCAAGCCCAGACAGCCAAAGGCTGTCTGGGCATGCTGGGAGTTGTAGTTTTGCAACATCTGGAGGCCCACAGTTTGGAGACCACTGTGCAGTGGTGTCCAAACTGTGCTCTTACAGATGTTGCAAAACTACAACTCCCAGCATGCCCAGACAGTCCAGGCATGCTGGGAGTTGTAGTTCTGTAACATGTGGCCCTTCAGATTTTGCAGCACTACAACTCCCAACATTCCTGGACAGTCTGGTCATGCTTGGAGTTGAAGTTTTGCAACATTTGGAGGGCTACAGCTTGGACACCATTGCACAGTGGTCAACAAACTGTGACCCTCCAGATGTTGCAACACTAACTCCGAACATGTCTTTCGGCGGTCTGGGTATGCTGGGAGTTGTAGTTTTGCAACAGCTGGAGGCACCCTTTTTGGGAAACATTGAGATAAGTAACAAACTCAGTGTTTTGCAACCAGTGTGCCTCCAGCTGTTGCATAACTACAACACCCAGCATGCACGAACAGCCAGAGGGCATGCTGGGAGCATGCCCTCAGTTGTCACTGCATGCTGAGAGTTGTAGTTTTTGCAATGGCTGAAGGATCACTGGTTGCGAAGTTTGTTACCTAACTCAGTGTTTCGCAACCAGTGTGTCTCCAGCCCAGCTGTTTCAAACTACAACTCCCAGCATGCACTGATAGACTGTACATGCAGGGAGTTGTAGTTCTGAAACAGCTGGAGGCACACTGGTTGCGAAACACTGAGTTAAGTAACAAACTGTGTTTTGCAACCAGTGTGCCTTCAGCTGTTGCATAACTTCCACCCCCAGCATGCACGGACAACCAAAGGGCATGCTGGTTGTGGTAGTTTTGCAACAGCTGGAGGTTTGACACCTCCCCTCATGTGAATGTACAGGGTACATTCACACGGGCGGGGGTCTACAGCGAACTTCATGATACAAGTTTGAGATGCACCCCGATCGTGTGAGTGTACCCTGAAAACACTACACTATACTACATTACACAAAATAAAAGTAAAACACTACATATACACATACCCCTACACAGCCCCCCTTCACCCCCCTCCCCCAAATAAGAATTAAAAAAATTCTCGTATGACACTGTTTCCAAAACGGAGAATCCAGCTGTTGCAAGATAACTCGCAGTATTGCCGGACAGCGATTGACTTTCCAGGCATGCTGGAAGTTTTGCAACAGCTGGAGGCACCCTGTTTGGGAAACCCTGCCATAGGGTATTTTTGGTATTGGAGGCAAGGGAAATTCTTGCATCCGGTTCCGTCCTTATGCAAATCCCTTATTTAGTCCTCAAATGCGCATGGTGCTCTCTCACTTCGGAGCCCTGTCATATTTCAAGGAAACAGTTTAGGGTCACATATGGGGTATTTTCGTCCTCAGGAGAAATTGCCTAACAAATTTTGGGGGGCTTTTTCTCCTTTTACCCCTTATGAAAAGGTGAAGTTGGGGTCTATACCAGCTGTCATTGTAAAAATGTTTTTACATTTTTTACACTAACATGCTGGGGTTGCCCCATACTTTTCATTTTTACAAGAGGTAAAAGGAAAAAAAGACCCCCAAAATTTGTAACACAATTTCTCCTGAGTATGGAAATACCCCATATGTGGACATAAAATGCTCTGTGGGCGCACAACAAGGCTCAGGAGTGAGAGCGGCATGTACATTTGAGGTGATTTGCACAGGGGTGACTGATTGTTACAGCGGTTCTGACATAAACACAAAAAAAAAAACACCCACATATGACCCCATTTTGAAAACTACACCCCTCATGTAATGAAATAAGGGGTGCAGTGAGCATTTACGCCCCACAAGTGTCAGACAGATTTTTTGAACAAGTGTCCGCAAAAATGAAAAATCTAATTTTTCTTTTGCATAGCCCACTGTTCCAAAGATCTGTCAAAGGCCAGTGGGGTGTAAATGCTCACTGCACCCCTTATTACATTCCTTGAAGGGTGTAGTTTCCGAAATAGGGTCACATGTGGGTGGGGTCCACTCTTCTGGCACCACGGGGGGCTTTGTAAAGTACATGACCCCTGACCTTCATTCCAAACAAATTCACTCTCCAAAATCCCATAGTCGCTCCTTCCCTTCTGAGCCCTCTACTGCGCCCGCCGAACACTTGACATACACATATGAGGTATGTCCTTACTCGAAAGAAATTGGGTTACACATTTTGGGGGGATTTCTCTACTTTTACCCCTTATAAAGATTCAAAAACTGGGTCTACAAGAACATACAAGTGTAAAAAATGCAGATTTTTAATTTTCTCCTTCACTTTGCTGCTATTCCTGTGAAATACCTAAAGGGTTAACTTCCTTACTGATTGTCATTTTGAATACGTTGAGGGGTGCAGTTTTTATAATGGGGTAATTTATGTGGCATTTCTAATAGGAAGGCCCTTCAAATCCACTTCAAAACTGAGAACTGGTCCCTGAAAAATTCAGATTTAGAAAATTTTGTGAAAAATTAGAAAATTGCTGCTGAACTTTGAAGCCCTCTGATGTCTTCCAAAAGTAAAAACATGTCATCTTTATGATGCAAGCATAAAGTAGACATATTGTGTATGTGAATCAATATATCATTTATTTGGAATGCCTATTTTCCTTACAAGCAGAGAGCTTCAAAGTTTGAAAATTGCAAAATTTTCTAATTTTTCATGAAATTTTGGAATTTTTCACCAAGAAAGGATGCAAGTATCGACGAAATTTTACCGCTATGTTAAAGTAGAATATGTCACGAAAAAACAATCTCGGAATCAAATTCATGAGTAAAAGCATTCCAGAGTTATTAATGCTTAAAATGACAGTGGTAAAATGTGCAAAAAACGCTCTGGTCCTTAAGGTGAAAATGGGCTTGGTCCTTAAGGGGTTAAATATATCTCTGTGCAGCAGTAATATCCACAACAATGCTGGTCTTCCAAGAAAGTGAAAATGGGCCCATGTAAAATTCCACGCAACGTCATTGAAAAAAGACATACAGTAATACCGGCTTTCTGAAAGTTAAAGCGCCTCCATTTAAATTCAAATATATCTCTGTATGAAATGAAGGCGCTCTTATGCAAATATTGATATTAGATTAATCTGCATATTACACTTACCCCCTGGGATGATGGATGATCCAGGAGGGAGGATGGATGACCTCGGCGGGTGTCCCATACAGGTCACGATCGGGCATAGAAGTGTTCAGCGCAGAGAACGGGAGAGCTTGTCTGCAACACAGGACCACAAGTCCGTTGATATGTTACCCTCCACAAACCAACAGACACATGAATGTACAAATACGATCAGGACACTTTTTGCAATATTGTTATTTTTAGGATACACTGGAGAAAAGAACGTTTTTTTGTTAAGGTGCCATCTATATATTATCGCATGGATGATAATCTGTATTTGTTGTTTGTTTTTTGTATCTTATCCTGAAGTTGATTAATTTTCGCCGATTTTTGACGTGCATAAAAGGCACGTCAGACCCCATCACCAATCAGAGCCTGACGAAGAGGGGGTCTCCGCCCCTCAAAATGCATTGTTCCTGTTTTACATTTGAAAAATAAAATCTTCTGTGGTTTTATGAACGAGCCCGTATCCTGACGGTTTATTAAGCTGAAAAGTTGTCGATTGACAGGAGGTGAGCGCCACTCTGCAAGCACCATTTTTTCTTTGGAAGATCTTGCATCTTCCCTCCTTCTTCATTGTCCGGACCGTCCTCCATGGGTGGAAGTACGGGACAGGTGCTGGCTGCACTCCTCCACATATCTTCCCCGAAACAAGCGACAATAGGTGTTGTGCTCTCAGCGCAACACAGTCAGGTGAGCAAAACCTTCTCCTGATCTTTTCAGATTTTTTTTATTTTTCTTTAAAAAGATAATTGTGCTTAGATGCGGATGGGTCTTTCTCTGTCTTTCATTTCTACATTTAGTGTGATATGTAAAAACACCAATATTCACAAAGAGGTGAGCGCCACTCTGCAAGCACCGTTTTTTCTTTGGAAGATCTTGCTTCTTCCCTCCTTCTACATATTACACTAGGGGCGCTTGTCTTTTTTCTTTTTTTCCTTTTCTCTGTCACTTTGATTATTCATGTATTTACAATTTTAAGTAGGGATGTCCCGATACCGATACCAGTATCGGTATCGGGGCCGATACTCGGTATTTGCATGATATTGGGGACCTGTTTAATGTCCCCGATACCATGTCCGATACCTGCTGCTGTGCGGCCCCTCTCCGCTGTCCCGTTCTCCCGATCGCATCATGGCGTCCTATGAAGGAGCATGTGACACACTTCACTCCTCCTCCTCCCCTGCGCCCAGTGTAACGCTACAGAGGAAGCAGAGTGACGTGTATGTCACATGCTCCTCCAGAGGACGCCATGATGCTATCGGGAGAACGGGACAGTGGAATGGCAACACCCGAGGACAGCTGCAGGTGAGCACTGTCTACAAGAGGAGTGCGGGGGCCTGCTGTCTATAAGGGGGGGCTGCTGTCTATAATGGGGGGGGGGCTGTTGTCTATAAGGGGGGGGGCTGCTGTCTATAAGGGGGGCCTGCTGCCTATAGGGGGGGGCTGCTGTCTACAAGGGGATGGGGCCTGCTGTCTACAAGGGTATGGGGCATGCTGTCTACAAGGGGATGGGGCCTGCTTTCTCCAAGGGGATGGAGCCTGCTGTCTACAACGGGGGACCCTGCTGTCCACAAGGGGACAAGAGGGAGCGCTGTCTACAAGAGGGGGCTGCTGTCTACAAAGTGGAGGGGCCTGCTGTCTACAAGGGGGGGCTGCTGTCTACAAGGGGGACAAGAGTGGGGTGCTGTCTACAGTGAGGGGGCCCACTGTCTACAAGGGGGGCCTGCTGTCTGTAAGGGGGACAAGAGGGAGCACTGTCTACAAGGGAGGGGGGCTGTTTTCTACAAGGGGGACACGGGGGGGCACTGTCTACAAGGGGGCAAGAGGGGGTGCTATCTATAAGGGGGGGGCGCTGTCTATAAGGGGGGCTGCGGTCTACAGGGTGGGGCTGCAGTCTATAGGGGGGCTGCTAATGTCTGCAACTATCTATACTACCTACAAGGGGATACTACCTACTGTTAAAGGCAATCTTACAGCAGAGTCACCTGCACTAATTTGAATTTATAGGTAGATGACCCAGTTTCTACCGCTGCTCACCATGTTAACATCAGTGCAATAGCTCTGGAGACATCGGTCTCGCCGCCAATGCAAATTCCCTGTTCTCTCCAATGGAGAAGAGAGAAATCTTGGCTCATTCTAAAGCAGCCGCCTCCATTGCATACAAATCAGCACGGAAAGCAGCGCCAGAAACTGGGTCACCCTGGAGTCCCTTTAAAATAAAAGTACTCGTACTTGGTATCGGCGAGTACTAGAATTAACCCCTTCCCGACCTATGACATAACTGTACGTCATGAGGGGCAAGGTGTTCCCGACCCATGACATACAGGTACGTCATGAAAATTTTTGCCGCTACTTGCGGCATCCCGCAGCGCCCGGTAAGATGGTGGCTATCACTGATAGCCAGCCATCTTACCATGCGACCACGGGGGGTTTCATCCCCCACCCCACCCCCAGCGATCGCTGCTATCAGTTAGTCAAATCTGACTAGCTGATAGCAGCGTTTCGCTATGAGAATACTTAGCAGCGCGGTGTGCGAGTCCCGATCACGGGGATCGGGACACACACCGCTCTGCTAAGTGTACCTTACGCATCCCCTGGAGTCACTTACCCGGCCATTTGGTGTCCCGAGCGGTCCCGGCGCGAGCGGAGTCCTCCAGGCGGTCCCGGGGGTGGTGCGTCCCGGCGATGAGTTTCCAGCAGCAGGGCGGCATCTTCATTGGCAGCAGTGAGATCGCCGTAAAGCGATCTCACCGCTGCCTCTGGGAGTTTCAAAACTGCAACTCCCAGCATGCCCAGACAGCCTTTGGCTTTCTGTGCATGCTGGGAGTTGTAGTTTTGCAACATCTGGAGGTCCACAGTTTGGAGACCACTGTATAATGGTCTCCAACAGTGCTCTTCCAGATGTTGCAAAACTACAAATCTCAGCATGCTCAGTCTGTCCAGGCATGCTGGGAGTTGTAGTTCTGTAACATCTGGAAGAGCACAGATTGGAGACCATTATACAGTGGTCTCCAAACTGTGGACCTCCAGATGTTGCAAAACTACAACTCCCAGCATACCAGACTGCCCAAGCATGCTGGAAGTTGTAGTACGGCAACATCTGATCCTTCAGATATTGCCGAACTACAACTTCCAGCATGCCTGGGCATGCTGGGAGTTGTAGTTTTGCAACAACTGGAGGCACACTAGTTGGGAAACATTGTCCGTTTCCTACCTCAGTGCCTCCAGCTGTTGCAATTGTTGCAAAACTATAACTCCCAGCATGCACTGACAGACCATGCATGCTGGGAGTTGTAGTTTTGCAACAGCTGGAGGCACACTGGTTTGGAAACACTAAGTGAAGTAATAAACTTTCAAGTGTTTTGCAACCAGTGTGCCTTCAGCTGTTAGATAACTACAACCCCCAGCATGCACGCACAGTCAAAGGGCATGCTGGGAGTTGTAGCAGTATGCCTCTAGCTGTTGCATAACTACAAGTCCCAGCATGCTCTTCTGCTGTAACTGCATGCTGAGATTTGTAGTTTTTGCAACAGCTGAAAGCACACTGGTTGCGAAACACCAGTTTGTTATCTAACTTCGTGTTTCGCAAACAGTGTGCCTCCAGTTGTTGCAAAACTACAACTCCCAACATGCATGGACAGCCAAACGGCAAGCTCGGAGTTGTAGTTTTGCAACAGCTGGATGTTTGCCCCCCCCCCCCCCTCCCCCCAATGTGAATGTACAGGGTACACTCACATGGGCGGAGGTTTACAGTGAGTGCTGCAAGTTTGAGATGGCGCAAATTTTGCGCTGCAGCTCAAACTCCCAGCGGCAACCTTGCTGTGAACCTCTGCCCATGTGACTGTACCCTAAAAACACTACACTACACTTACACTTACCTAAAATAAAAAGTAAAACAACACTACATATACACATACCCCTACACAGCCCCCCTCCCCTCCCCAATAAAAATGAAAAACGTCTGGTACGCTACTGTTTCCAAAAGGAGCCTCCAGCTGTTGCAAAACAACAACTCCCAGTATTGCCGGACAGCCGTTGACTGTGCAGGCATGCTGGGAGTTTTGCAACAGCTGTAGGCACCCTGTTTGGGAATCACTGGCGTAGAATACCCCTATGTCCACCCCTATGCAAATCCCCAATTTAGGCCTCAAATGCGCATGGCGCTCTCACTTTGGAGCCCTGTCGTATTTCAGGGCAACAGTTTTGGGACACATATGGGGTATCTCGGCACTGGGGAGAAATTGCCTTTAAAATTTTGGGGGGCTTTTTCTTCTTTAACCCCTATGAAAAGGTGAAGTTGGGGTCTACACGAGGATGATAGTGTATAAAAATGTTATTTTTTACACTGACATGCTGGTGTTGCCCTATACTTTTCATTTTCACAAGAGGTAAAAGGGAAAAAAGATCCTCAACATTTGTAATGCAATTTCTCCCGAATACGGAGATACCCCATATGTGGGCGCAAAGTGCTCTGGGGGCGCACAACAAAGCTCAGAAGGGAGAGTGCACCATGTACATTTGAGGTGAGTTGCACAGGGGTGGCTGATTGTTACAGCAGTTCTGACATAAACGCAAAACAATAAATATCCATATGTGACCCTATTTTGGAAACTACACCCCTCATGGAATTTAATAAGGGGTGCAATGAGCATTTACACCCCACTGGTGTATGACAGATTTTTGGAACAGTGGTCTGTGAAAATGAAAAATACAATTTTTCATTTGCACAGTCCACTGTTTCAAATATCTGTCAAACGCCAGTGGGTGATTTCTCTCCTTTTACCCCTTAATTATAAAAATTCAAAAATTGGGTCTACAAGAACATGTGAGTGTAAAAAATGAAGATTTTGAATTTTCTCTTTCACTTTGCTGCTATTCCTGTGAAACACCTAAAGGGTTAAAACACTTACTCAATGTCATTTTGAATACTTTGGGGGTGCAGTTTTTATAATGGGGTCATTTATGGGGTATTTCTAATATGAAGACCCTTAAAATCCACTTCCAACCTGAACTGGTCCCTGAAAAAGTACGATTTTGAAAATCTTGAATAAAATTGGAAAATTGCTGCAGAACTTTGAAGCCCTCTGATGTCTTCCAAAAGTAAAAACACATCAATTTTTTGATGCAAACATAAAGTAGACATATTATACATGTGAATCAATATGTAATTTATTTGGAATATCAATTTTCCTTACAAGCAGAGAGTTTCAAAGTCAGAAAAATGCTAAATTTTCTAAATTGTCATGACATTTTTAGATTTTTTACCAAGAAAGGATGCAAATATCAGTGAAATTTTACCAATAACATAAAGAAGAATATGTCACGAAAAAACTATCTCGGAATCAGAATGATAAGTAAAAGCATCCCAGAGTTATTAATGTTTAAAGTGACAGTGGTCAGATGTTCAAAAAATGCCCAGGTCCTGAAGGTGAAAATGGGCTGGGTCATGAAGGGGTTAAAGTATCGGTACTCATACTCGGACTTAAAAAAAATGCTCTGTGAACATATAATAAATTTGGTTCTCCTACACATTACCAGCACACAAAAAAAGGTGTAAAAAATGCTTCACTTACACCTACAATGATAAATGTGGGCCATGGTGTTTTGGTGCCTGAATGAAAGGAAGAAGTACTGGGAACACTGAGATGATGTCAGGGTAGCTCAGTATACCTTGCAGCTACCACAAAGATCACATGACCCCAGTTTATGTGATGTTTTATGTGTGAAATTTGTCTGGTAAAAGGATTGTTGGATGAGGTAGAGAACAGAGCACCCCTGCCATGTTCTCTGCCAGTAAGAATATTGGTAGAAGTGTCAGCACCAGTACAAGTAGCAGCAGCAGCCAGATGCCTGGTTCTAGTAGAAGGAGCCTGGTCAGCAAGCAAATGTTTTCAGGGGTTGTGTGGTTTTTGGAGGATAGTACCACTCATGTTGAATGGTTGACTTATTCGAGGTCTTCTCCAGAGGAGAAAGAAGAGTCGGACAATGTGACATCAAACCGGTTATCAGTAGATTCCTCATAATCTACATTTACATTGCACAGTGGAAATGTCCTCCCTAGTTGGTCTGTTACATTATCTCTGTCTTTGCTTCCCCCTAGTGTTAAGAAGAAGGATAACATTACCCATGAGGAGGAGTTGTGTGAGGACAATCAGCCTATGGAATGTGTTGCAGTAGAGGTGGAAGCAGTGGCTGAGCATAGTACTAGTGGGGGTGGTAGTGGTAGGTGTGGTGTTGATAGGAGTGGCAGGGATGATGAAATGCAGTTTGATAATCATGAGGGTAGTCTTACTATCAGCTTAGAAGAGCGTAGCCAAGGCAGGACCAAAACACCTGTCAAACGTATTAGACAGACAGCTCTACTGCATCTGTAGGTTTAAAAAAAAAAAAAAAAACTTCCAGAGGAGGGGTGCAATCAGGTAATGGTGTATCTGTTTGGTATTCTGCAACATGGAATTCTTTTGTACCCTACCAGATGCAGAAAACAAGGCACTGTATTGTCTCTTCAAACAGAAAGTAAGCCGTGGCCATAGAGACTACGTCTTTACGTAGGCACATGAAATGCCATCACAAGTCTGCATAGGGCAGTTGAGACACCCCACAATGTGAGCACAACCTTGCCCCTGCTGCTCCTTCTCCAGATCCCTCTCAGCTTTCTATCAGTCAGGCCTTGTCCGCAGGGAGCAGATTCTCTGTCTAGTCCCCCTTAGTGTTGTGTCTTTCTCCTCTATCCTGTCAGTTATCTCTTAGGGAATCTTTATCAAACAGATGCAGTATTTGCCCAATCACCCTTTTGTAGTGTGCCTTAATTTGCACTTAGTACTGTTGCTGGTGGTGCAGCGCTACTGTTTCATCTTGCGGATAGGGAAATAAGTGTCTAACACTGAAGTACTCTTATAAATTGTTAAAAAAAACTCCTGCATTAGTAACCGTTTCAGTTACAAGTTTCTCACTAGCAGTAACTGTTTAAGTTAACAGTCCTGAAAAGTAGTCAATAGATATTGTACCACAACAAAACACCATACATAGATAATGCAGAAATGGTTACAAATGTAGACTTAACCTGGCCTATAAAGGAAGAGAGAGAAATGGCTTTGTGAGGGTAGCTTATATTAATTTTCGTGCTTTATACTCCTGCAAAGAAAAGGAGAGCAAACTGTTCTTATACTGTAAAACACAATACTGTGCACCTGCAGTCTCTGTTGTGTGGCCTGTGGAAAAAAATCGATGGTACTTTATACTCCTGCAGAATTGCCTGATGGAGAAAAGGGGAGCAAACAGTTATTATAAAATGCACACTCAGTGCTTTGCTCCTACAGTCTCCACTTGTATAGCCTGTGGAAAAAAATCATTGGTTCTATGTTCCACTCACAATTCAGTGTTTCTAGCTTGCCGTTAGTTCTCACTAAAGTGTCTGTTTCTGGCTCTAGCTATATACGCCGCTACTGTTAGCATAAAAGGCCTTCCGTACTAGCGAGCTCTAAGTTTGGTAAGTTGTGTGTTCTCTTGTGGTAAGCAGCACGCGCTCTGGCAGTGGCGGAAGGATTTGCAGAGTTCTAATGTTGAAACAGTGACACAAGTATTTGTCCAAATTAGATTTTGATCAACCAGAGTTAGCTTGTCTTTTTCTATTCAGATAGCTAAACAGGTTTCAGGGTACAAATTAAAATCCTCTTTTTCAGTAGCGGTATATAAGTGGATAATAGTGGTTGTCCTTCTATTTATAGTTGTTAAAGTCTGTCACATGGGATTCAATCTTTAGTTTGATGGACAATCCGGGGTGGATGAGATAGTAATACAAAAGCAACTTCAATCACTAGACCTTGTTCACACTATATTGTTCGTCTCTAGTGTTCAGAGTATATACTGTTTTTTATAAAAATGATAATAAAAATAAAGATAAAAATAAAAAATGAAAGAAAAATGAATTAAATAAATAAAAAATAAAAATAAAAATACAAATATATATATATATATCTATATATATATATATATATATATATATATATATATATATATATATATATATATACATATAGGATCAATTACTCTCTACCCCAGAGGAAAGGGAGGCTATTCAAGTTCTGGAGGATCTCCTTGCAGAACAAGAACAAGGTAAGCCATAATACATAGTGCCAACTAAGTTCACCACATTCCCCCCCTATCATTATGTCCAGCTATAGATGTTTTCACTAAAGTGGTAAGCAAAGATCTCAAACACATATCAACCACAGTGTCAAATGATAATCTCACTAAAAAGCAGCACAAAGCTTTGAAGGAGCTTACTGAGTGGGATGACGTAGTATTTAAACCAGCAGACAAGGGTGTGGTGGTGTGGCCAACCATTAAATATGAGCGGTAGGTTTTCAGGCAATTAAAGGACAAAGACACATACATTAAATTGCCCTCGAACACAGTTAACCAATTTTCTATGCAACTTAGCAACATCCTAGAAAAAGCATTTGAGAATGGTACCATTAATAAGAAGACGCATGATGGTCTAATGCAGGTGTGTCCACAGATTCCCACGTTCTATATTATCCCAAAAGTGCACAAGTATCCAATGAATCCGCCAGGGCGCCCAATAGTGTCGGGGATCGACGGATTATGTGATCCCATTTGTAAATTTATTGATTACTACTTGCAACCAATGGTTGCATGTTTACCGTCATTTATTAAAGACACAACTAGCGCCCAGGCACGAATTGATGGAATTTACCTTGAGCATTATATGTGTTTAGTAACGGCAGATGTGGAAAGCCTATACACCTGCATAGACCATCAGGATGGTCTTAGCACTACAAGATTTTACTTGGAGCCTAGTGGATGGGAATGCCGACACCTGCCAGCTTATTCTACAATTGTTAGAGTACATTCTGACTCATAATTTCTTTACTTTCAAAAACCAGTTTTACTTGCAGAAATGAGGCACTGCAATGGGGGCCGCCTGCGCCCCTTCGTACACAAACCTCTTCCTGGGGTACTGGGAGAGGGGTTTGTTTCAGTGCGGAAGGGTGGAGGGGGGCTCCCATGTGCAGTGCTGGATCAGATATATAGATGACATTCTTTTTGTCTGGCAGGGTCGGCGTCCCAGCTAAAAGACTTCATGATTACACTTAATACTAATGACATTAACGTGAAATTAACCTACAAGACCAGTAGAGAATGCATAGAGTTCCTAGATATGCAAATTAAATGTATATACATGGTTCTCTATCAACAGATGTTTACCGAAAAACCACGGCTACAAATACCCTCCTGCATGCAGCCTCTTCACATACCCCATCAACCATTAAAGCAATACCAACTGGGCAATTCCTGCGAGTATGTAGAATCTGTTCCTCAGATGATGACTTCAAGAAACAGAGCCAAATACTTACCGAACGTTTCCTCCAACGTGGTTACAGCAAACGATCCCTTAGGAAAGCTCAACATTTTCATAGAGAAGATCTTCTCCAAGGTAGGAAAAAACCTGGAAAAGTAAATAGACAAGACAATAATGTGAGATTTATTTCCACATATAATTGTAAATGGGAGCAAATGAAATCCTGTATTGAAAAGAATTGGGCAATTTTACAGACAGACCCCCTAGTAGCAGCTACCATACCTCACCGAATACAAATGACAGCACGACGGAGCCACAATCTACGAGATATGCTGGTTAAAAGTCATTATACAACTAAGACTCCAAACCCATTTGGGTCAAAAGGACTCAAATTGGGATGTTACCTGTGTGGCCAATGTAGAGCTTGTAGCAACATCCAGAGAGCTACGGATTTTTTGTCAGCCGATGGTCAGCCTCAATATGAAATTCGCCAGTATGTCTCGTGCAGCAGTACCTACGTTATCTACTATGCCACTTGTGGCTGTTTAAAAATATACATTGGTCTAACGTCAAGGGAGTTACGTATTAGAACAAGGGAACACGTACAAGACATACTGGCGACAAAGGAGGTTGAAGATGTTACTCACCTCAAAACACTTCCAAGACACTTCAGGGAATTTCACAACTCCGACCCCACCACCTTAAAAATCAAAGGAATAGAGCGATTAAATATGAGTATTAGAGGAGGTAACTATAAAAAAAAATCCTGGCCCAAAAAGAGGCCAGGTGGATAGTCAAATTGGGCACGATGGTACCCAACGGCTTAAATGAGCAGCTCAGTTTTTCTTCATTTCTATAAGATTCCTGCATTTCTGTACCAGTTTTTGCTTTGATTTTAATCTTTTTTTCTTAAATAATCAACTAGACGTAAATATGTTAGGTCCCACGTCAGACCACGCTTAAGCGTAATTCCACCCAGCATTCAAATATGTCAAAAGAACAGAAAAAATATAGGTGTTCAGGGTAGTGCATAAAAATTAACTTTTATTTGGATCATTAAAAAATCACCCAAAAACGTGTTTGATTCCAACACCATTAAAAATTGAATAGATGTAGACCATCAGGAGCAATAACCTTCCAGAATCGGAGGAGACGCTCAAACTGTGCCACAGCTAATTAGTAACTAGGAGTTACCAAAATTAGCAGCATATCATACCACTATTATATTGTACCACCGACGCGTTTCTGCCATAAATTTATATGGCGTCCTCAGGGAGGCATATAATATGTACAGAGAAGATATGTCAGTTTGACAGGTTTTATGTATATACAATCGGTATATCAAATCAAATCAAAAGTATTAAAGAGGTCCTTGGCGTAGGGAACAGGTCATCCATCTGCAATAAAAAATATTCTCCTATCCCTATAAATCCTGTAGGGAAAAGCAGCAGGTATATATAAATAACAAGACTCTGTCCCTGTATTATAGGCCAGGACTCTATTCGTTGGTCCACCTGTAAGAAAAGCAAAAATACACTATTCAAGGTTGCGCCCTGCAGGAGAAAGTCTGGATCACGTATCATCATTGATCCAAAGTTTACTCACGGATCCCTGGTTCGCGGGGCGGGCGCCACAACCTGCTGTGGCTCAGGGAGCTGGCTCCGTCCAGCTCTGTTCACTCCGGTGTGTGAACTGTCGGCGTCTGTCATCACTTCCGGCAAAGGCCGGAGGTTATATGCGCGCCACTGCGCCCGTTCTCTGTGACGCTCTGAACAGAGGGGGCGTGTCCAATAAGGATATACAGTGGCGTTCATTCTGAAGCCTCCGTTCCGGAATATAACGATTTTAAAGTTAGAGCTTATAGGCCGTTTAGCCGAGCATCAATTTCTACATTCATGGGCACTGAGATTATTATTACATTACTGCATTGTCGCAACCAACCTCAGATTTTTGAAAGGGAATAAGTTGCGACAATTCATCTGAGATAAGGTTACTTTTATGTGAATGTAGCTGTCAACATTGTGCATATAGTGCAGCATTAATACAGTAGAGAGAGGTGCCTAAATCTGTCATGAGTAAGGGGTGTATTAAAACCAAGGGCAGGGTATGTATACAAATAAAGTCCTGAGTAAGAGGGGAAGGTATTGTAGAGCTGGGGGGGGGGGGGGATAATTATATTTCACCCCCATCTCCACAACAGCCCAAACTGAGCAGGGTGAATGGTAGTAGGTGGGACAGTCCCTAAAAAGGGGGGTCCTTATAGGGAGGGGGGGCGGAAACAAGGAGTGGGCCTAAAGGATCTACACTGTCCCTAAATTGCCCTATTCTTTAACCCTAAAACCTAGGCGGGGTGGCCGCCCTAAAAAGGGCGGTCCCGCTCAGGAACCTCCTATTAGGTGACTATATACCCTATAGTAGATAAGGGGTGACTACTAACTCCTGTTGACCCTCTAAAGTCGTCCCTATCTACCTAGGAGCCACCCAATGTCCCACCACATACCATTTATAAGAAACACCCGAAATTTAAATGTTCATTTAGACCTTTGGGGGCCACTGAGTCAAGTTGACAAGGGCACATTCCAATATATATGATGCATTTGGATGAACAGTTAATGAATTCTCCAATGGGTATCACTTCTCCCTGTATGTTGGGTACCTTGTCACTCTTCTCAACATATTGGCATGCTCTACAATGGCCACATCTAAAGCAACCTGAGATATCTGATAGTCTATTGAGCCAGTTTTGTGATGTCTGTTCTAGTTCAAGATGGCTCCGGACCACCAGATCTCCTATGCTCTTGCCCCGTCGATATGTAATTTGTGGGCTCGGGCCAACAATATCCCGGAGGTCCGGGTCCATCCCTAGGATATTCCAGTGATGATTGATAATTTCTCTCACCTGAGGTGCCCTTCTGTCGAAGGTGCCAATGATTCTAGCACTTGTGGATGTATCAGTCCTAGTTCTTGGTACAAGAAGCTCATTTCTAGGTGTTCTAAGTGCTGACTGGTACGCCCTGGACAGTATGTGGTCCGGATACCCTCTATTGGTGAACCTCTGCCTCATGACAGCCGCCTCTCTCTTGAAATTTGTATGTGACGAACAGTTCCTCCTGAGGCGGAGGTATTGCCCTTTGGGGATCCCCCTTTTCAGGGGGCCCGGATGGCAACTCTCCCACCTCAGGAGGCTGTTCGTCGCTGTTTTCTTCCGATATATTGTACTCTGGACTATGTTATTCCTATCTCTATAAATTTTTACGTCCAAGAAGTTAATTTCTTTGTCCTGAGTTTCATATGTGAAAAAGAGACCCAATTGATTTTTGTTTATAGAGTCTACTAGACTTCCGAATTCCTCCCTACTGCCACTCCAGATTATGAACACATCATCTATAAAACGGAGCCACGTCAGGGCTCGCTCACAGAAATGCTCCCTCTCATCATTGAATAGGCAGGTTGCCTCCCACCATCCTAATGTCAGATTGGCGTCCATTAATTTAATTAATTTAATTAAATTAATTTAATTAAATTAATCCATTAATTTGATGGTCATATCTTACATTTATTTTACTTTTGGTATTCTTCACGCTTATTTATTTTTCTTTTTTTTCACTATTTATAATTTTTTATTACCACCAACATTAATTTGTTTTCACATTTTTTATCATAATTTATTATAATGTTTTATTACAATTTTCATCACCATTCTTTGTATAATAACATTATATAACTTTTCTATATCATATACACTTATTTTTGTATATTATAATCATCCACATTCTACAATTTCTTTAAATAGCACTATATGGTGTTTATGATATTGTTTACACCATCGGCACTTTAATACACTAACATATTAGGTCCATATATATATATATATATATATATATATATATATATATATATATACACTGCATATAAATTTGGGGTAACAATATAGAATAATGTTTTTTGCTTACTATATATAATAATGTCTTTGCTGACTATATTTCACAACTGTTAAATATAAATGACTGTCATATTCCAGCTGTGCCCCACTAAAAATGTAAAAAATTTAATTAATATACATGTAATGCCCACCTTTTCTGAGTAATCACACTTGTTCAACAGTCCTGAAAGGCTCTATTCTATCCACCAACATTTGGTAGCATGGTTTTAGCAGATAGGGTTAAACATACAGGTATCACTTACAATAATCTTACGCTGCCGCCGATTTCCGCTTGTGCACATGCGCGGGGCCCTCTTCCTGGCACGGACTCTCTGGGCGTCAAGAGGCCTTGCGCGCAGGTCCGGATGTATGTCATCCGTGACCTGTGTGCGGGGCTGTGACGCGGCGGGGAGAGCTGTGCGCATTCGGGTCGGGATGCTGCTCATGCGCCGAACTGCGCAAATCAGCGCAAAATTTTGTAAATATAAGGAGGCATAGCAGACACTAAGATAGCGTCCCTTGAGAAAGTCGGGTGACAAAACGTACGTTGGGACGGTGGAGACATTACACCACTATGGGTAAGTGAGGAACCAACCAATTTCTTTATATTATTTAGATTGCAGCATACTCATTAGTTACTAAACGGCTAGCCCACAATAGACCATGGGGTAATAGCTATTACTTGTTTGCAATTACTGCAACCTACATAGAACCTTTCAGCACTGTTCCCTCCCTAAGATGTATTTTGTCAGTTATTGTGACCCATAACTGACATCTGTCTCACCTACGTACCAGGGTAGATCCTGATCACATCATTCACATCAACTTCCTTGTTATGTCATTTTATCTAAATCGTTGTTATTCACATATAGTGACAATTTTAATACATTCTAATAAAATTTATACTTGATTGTTCAGCAGCAATTGCTCTTGGTTCTTCTTTTTTGCTTTTTTAGATATATATATATATATATATATATATATATATATATATATATATATATATATAATATTACATAGTTAGTACGGTCGAAAAAAGACATATGTCCATCAAGTTCAACCAGGGAATTCAAGGGTAGGGGTGTGGCGCGATATTGGGGAAGGTATGAGACTTTATATTTCTTCATAAGCATTAATGTTATTTTGTTCCAGGAATGTATCTAATCCATTTTTAAAGCTGTTAATTGTTCCTGCTATGACCAGTTCCTGAGGTAGACTGTTCCATAAGTTCACAGTTCTCATGGTAAAGAAGGCGTGTCGCCCCTTGAGACTAAACTTTTATATATATATATATATATATATATATATATATATATATATATATATATATATATATGATCTTGATGGCAGACCACTTTAGTGTACATTTAATGACACAACCAGAACCAGTCCCCGTTAGAAGTCAGACGGAAGAGATCTAGACTGGTGTTCAGACCATTCAGTTCTAGGCTTTCAAACTCAAATATTTTCTTGCTTTCTGCTTTCTGTATCATAAAGCTTCCCCCTCACCAGTTACTTTTAACTCATTCATGACCCGGCAAAATTTTATTTTTGTCTCCCATTTTTTCCTCCTCACCTTCTAAAACGCATAACTTTTATACTTTTCCACTGACAAAGTTGTATTAGGGTTTGTTTTGTGGAATAAGTTGTACTTTTCACTGGCACACTTTATTTTATTATATAATGTATAACAAAGCCAGAAAAAATTATAAGTAGGGCAAAAATGAAAAAATATATAATTGTGCAAATTTGTGTGGCAGTTTACAATATGGTAACACTGGCATGCAAATTTTATTCCATGGGTCAGTACAATTCCAATGATATCAAAGGGTGCATTCATATCACGATTTTAAAAAATCTCTGTTAATTGCCATGTTCTGACCTCTATAACTTTTCTATTTTTCCACCTACAGAGCTGTATTAGGGTTTATTTTTTGCATCATGGGATTTTTGTTCCATTTTTCTACGATGTGATTAGACCAAAAATCAGCAATTTTGGCATTTGAAATTTTTTGGGGGGTTTAAGCCGTTGACCATGCAGGATCATAAATGTAATAATTAAATATTTCAGACCATTACTAGAGATGAGCGAATTTTTGAAAAATTTGATTTGGCCGATTTGACGAACTTTAAAAAAAAAAAAAATTGTTTTGATCCGAACAAATTCTCGGCAAATTTTTATTAGTAATGTATTTTAATAATATGTTTAATAAAGTGTGTGTGTTTCACTTTTTTTCCTCTATTTTTCAGCTAGAACTACTACTCCCAGCATGGAACAGACTGTTCCATGATGGGAGTAGTAGTACTTGTGCTAATAGACAGATCGCCCCGTGTGTCACTCCTGACACCCGCTGCGATCGTCCTGTATAATGTATAGATGCGGGCAGCTTTCTCGCATCTAGATAGGACGATTGCATCGGGTGTCAGAAGTGATACCTGCTGTGATCTGTCCTTAACTGCAGGTACTACTGCTCCCAACATGGAGCACACTCTGCTGTAGTATCTGCATTAATAGACAGATCACAGCGTGTGTTACTTCTGACACCCAATGCTATCTTCCTGTATAATTTATAGCTGCGGGCGGCCGGCCACTCTTCTCTGGTCCCACTGTAGTATGAGCACATGCCATATATACATATATATATATATATATATACCTATTATTCATATTTCTTGCAGAGAGCTGTGAGTGGCTGGAACCATCTGGCCAATCACAGCTGTCTGCGGGAAATATGAATACTATTCACATCACTGGCCGGCTGGAGTATAGTGCAGAGATGCGAGCGCAGGAGAAAGCCGCTTCATCTCTGCAATAGAAAGGACAATCGCATCGGGTGTCAGAAGTGACACCTGCTGTGATCTGTCTATTAGTACAGGTACTACAGCTCCCATCATGGAACAGTCTGTTCCATGCTTGGAGTAGTAGTACTACCTAAAAAATTTAAAAAATAGAGAAAAAAAAAGTAAAACACACACACACACTTTACTAAACACAATATTAAAATACATTACTAATAAAAAAATTAATTGTAAAAAATATATTATTTTTCCTTTTAAATGACCCCTTTCTACATTTTTATTATTGTCAGCTACATTTTCAGGTCCCTGCCCGCCAACATAAATTGATCCCTTTTTAAAAATTAACATTAACATTTTTTTTTTCTTTTTTTTTTTTGTCTTTCAATTTTCGGGAGTGGGCAGGGACCAGAAAATTCTGCACTCAATATTAAAAATGGGGCTAAAAAAGTAAAGTGAAAATAAAAAAAATATTGCAAATGCACACTTTTCTGGTCCCTGCCCTTATAGACAAAAAAAATTATGTTAATGTTAATTTTCAAACAAGGATTAATTTATGTGGGTGGGCAGACCTGAAAATGTAGCGGACAATAATAAAAATATAGTGTGTGTTTTTTTTTTCTTTAAAAAAAAATATTTTTTAGGTAGTACTACTACTCCCAGCATAGAACACACTGTTCCATGATGGGAGTAGTAGTTTCTGTACTGATAGACAGATCACTCCTGACACCCAATGCGATCATCCATAATATAGCAGAGATGCGGAGCATCTCTATACAGCGCGCGCATCTCTGCGCTATACTCCAGGCCAGCCAGTGATGTGAATAGAAATTCACATCACTCATTCATATGAGATCAGCAGTTATAAATCAGGGGGACGTGCGGCATGCTGCACTCCCCTGCGATGTATATACTACTGTCTAAACTTTCATTTTTAAATCCCCCGCCGGGACCCCTGAATGGCACTGAGGAGTACTATTTTGTCCCCCAAATGTATGCCCCCATGCATGTTTATAATAATTCATTGGCCCTAGTGTGCTTAAAATAATTAATTGGCACCAGTGTGCTTATAATAATTCATTGGCCCCAGTGTGCTTATAATAATGCATTGTCCCCAGTGTGCTTTTTCCCCCTCTCTGCTGCTTGCTCCTCATCTTCTTGGAGCATGGCAGCAGCGGGACGTTTCGGGAACCGGTGGCGGTGAATGAATGACACACTGTTCCATGATGGAAGTAGTAGTACCTGTACTAATTGACAGATTGCCCGTGTCATTTCTGTATAATGTATAGATGCGGCCGGACGCTCTTCTATGGTCCCCTGTACTGCCGTTAATGAAGAGAAGGCCTTCGATAGGGTCCGGTGGGAATTTATACGAGCATCTTTGTCGCAGATAGGTTTGGGGCCTAATTTTAGCAATCGGGTTATGGCCTTGTACTCAGCGCCGACTGGGCGAGTTAAAGTAAATGGAACCCTACTGAAGGCCTTTGGTAACAGAAATGGTACCAGACAGGGATGCCCCCTGTCTCCCTTGTTATATATTTTAACAATGGAGCATCTGGCAACAGCTATAGGAAATAACCCAGATATTAATGGGATCAGGGTGGGACATACTCATCATAATCTCACTTTATATGCCGATGATCTATTGTTGTATATAACTTCCCCTAGGGTCTCTCTCCCATCTGTTATACATGAACTAGAGAGTTTCGGGAGACTAATCAACTTTAAAGCCAATCTTAAAAAAACTGAAGGATTAAATATTAGTCTCCCGGAACAAAATATAAAAGGTATCAAAAAGAGCTTCTCCTTTATATGGAAAAAGCAGATTATAACATACTTATGCATACAGATCCCATCTCAACTAGAGAAGTTATTTTCTTTAAATTATCTTCCCATACAGAACAGGACGGCAACAGATTTACAGGCTTTCCATTATAAATTTTTGTCATGGTTTGGCCGGATAAATACTACTAAAATGGATATAGTGCATAGGTTTCTATATGTTCTTATTTTTGTTCCGGGGCATTATTTCAGGGAAGTACAGCGAATGTTTTCACATTTTATCTGGCACAATGGCAAACCAAGAATTAAGATGGAATTCCTTACTAAGAGGAAAGAATGGGGAGGAGTAGGGCTTCCAGACATAATAAAATGTCAGGAAGCTGCAATCTTATCATCAATTGTAGAGTGGGTTCATCAGGTCAAAAAATGGGCGATCTTGTTGTCGGACCTATCCCCAGTTAAATTGGGACTATTGCCCTGGTTGAAGAGGGAAGAGAGGGGAACTTTGATAAATGGGCCGCATTTGGTGATTGATGCATTATGGGTCTGGTATAGGTGCGAGGATAAATATGAACTATCACAAAGGGTAGGAGGTATGACCCCGCTTTTTGACAACCCAGCCTTTCCACCTGGTTTGGGAGCTTCAAAATTCCTTCAATGGGCGGGTATTAAGGAGAGTAGGGTAAAGGATTTGCTTGTTAACAATCAAGTAATACCAGCAAAGAGATGGGAAGAATTTTTTCCAAATTCTAAAATAACATGGTTAGAATACTCACAAATTAGGCCGTTTGTGTTATTAAATTGGAAAGATACTGAAAATTGAAAGCCCTCAGAAATGGATAGACTGTTCTTAAATCCCGATGAATGTATAAGGATGCTCTCGAAGGTATATCAGATATTATTAATGATAAGCAATGCAGGGAAGGCAGGTTTTTTCTCTAAATGGGAAGAGGAAATGCGGAGGGAGCTCAGTGAGGAGGAGGTGAACAGGGCATGTCTAAGATCTATGGAGATGTCTATATCAGCTAGTGTAAAAGAGAAAAATTATAAAATTATATCTATAGAAGCTCAAAAACTTTGCATAAAACATACTCATAGCAAACTGATTGGTGTTGGAGGTGTAATAGGGAGGAATGAACTTTACTACATATTTCGTGGGGCTGTCAGAGGATTAGGACTTTCTGGGATAAAATATTTAAGAACTATTTACTGTTCACGGGTAAAAAACTAGATCATTCACCCCTGATAGCACCATTAATGCTCATTCCAGAAGTAGGGGGATCATATAAGCTGGGGGTGTTGAGATTCTTTTTAGCTGCTGCTAGACTAGTTATCCCTAGTTATTGGAGGACAGTCCCCTCACTATTGGATTGGTTTGTGGAGTTATTGGCCATACAGAGGGCAGAAGAATGTATGGCGGTGGCACATGGATGATCGGAGATTTATGAAAAGATGTGGAGTAGCTGGGAGGTATTTATCGAATCATATGAGTTTCGGCAGATATTGGCATGTAGAGATTAAATGGGCTAAGGGGAGGGCTTTGGAGGGTTCGGTTGATTCTGTTCTTTTTTTATTTATTTTTTTGTTTTAGTTTTTTTCTTCTCGTGTTTCATTGGTTTGTAATTCTGTTGATGTGGGGGATAGGGCAGGGGAAGAGAGACGGAGCACCCAACTATATCAGGCTATAGTAACTCCCATAAGGAGGAGATAAATTGGTTATAAAATAGGGGATTAAGTTTCGTACAAGCAGAGATGAAGCAGGGCACATAAATTAAGGACCAGGAAATAAGGCTAAAAGTAGATAGAAGGTGCCTGGCCCAGAAATTAGGTTTGGATTTTATCTCTGTAAGTTCCTAGGGAAGCTATGCTTGTTACGGTGACAGTCGTGGTTCACCCCATCTATCTTTCCCTATAATTTTGAATGTATTGTTCTTGACTAAGTTCTTTGTGTGCATTTGTGGTGTACTTTTAACAAAAATAGATTACATCTAAATTACAAAATTTCTGTTAAGCTAGATTCACACTGTGTACTTTCAGGCATAATAATTGTAAAAAAATGTTTTAGCAAAATCGCATAAAAACTGCATTTTTTAACATTAACATACTTTATGTAAGCCCAAGGGAATGTGGCTTTCTGTACACACATATATATATATATATATATATATATATATATATATATATATATCTATATATCTATAGGGTTTAGGTGCTGGCTACATTTTCATTTTTTTTTTCTTTGCTGTGCAAATTTGGGGGGAGTGGCTCCCTCTGTAGCCGTGCATCCCCTCCCCTATTTTCACAGGAGGTGGTTTGGATCGTTAGTGGATCCAACATGTCACCCAGCCTGAGGTAGGTGAGTGTTTAGGGACCCATCCGATAAGAGGCCACCTCCGCGTGGTGGATGGGGGACACGTTTTGATCAAAAAGTGCGCTAAGAGCCTCCATTTTGTTGACCAAGTGTGCTGCTGCCATTTTCTTTTTTTACATGTTTTGTACTTGCCACAGCAGCGTGCACCCGTGTATTGGGTTTAGGTGCTGGCTACATTTTCATTTTTTTTTCTTTGCTGTGCAAATTTGGGGGGAGTGGCTCCCTCTGTAGCCGTGCATCCCCTCCCCTATTTTCACAGGAGGTGGTTTGGATCGTTAGTGGATCCAACATGTCACCCAGCCTGAGGTAGGTGAGTGTTTAGGGACCCATCCGATAAGAGGCCACCTCCGCGTGGTGGATGGGGGACACGTTTTGATCAAAAAGTGCGCTAAGAGCCTCCATTTTGTTGACCAAGTGTGCTGCTGCCATTTTCTTTTTTTACATGTTCTATATATATATATATATATATATATATATATATATATATAAAACTCAACGTGTGTTTGTGTGTATGTATGTTCCACAAAAACGTCCAAACGGCTAAAGATATTAAAATGAAACTTGGCGCACATGTTACTTATATGTCAACAACAAACATAGGATAGGTGATTTAACCCTTACTCACCTCCATTTGCCAGGGGCGGGGTTTATGCTTAAAGTCCCATACAAGTCTATGGAAAATATATGTTACTGCATAACTTTCAAACGGCTGGAGATATTTCAATAATACTTGGTCACATGTTACTGATATGTCCAGTTAAAATATAGGATAGTTAATTTTACCCTTAACTACCCACATTTGTGAGGGTCAGGGTTTTTGTTTAAAGTCCCATGCAAATCAATGGGAAATGTATGCTCCCACATAACTTCTGTACGGCTGGAGATATTTCAATACCTGGTACAGATATTACAGGTTGGGATATGAGGACGGGATGGGAGGTCGAGATAGGAGGACGGGATGGTCGGGATAGGAGGACGGGATAGGAGGATGGGATATGAGGACGGGATATGAGGATGGGATAGGAGGTGGTGATAGGAGATGGAGATAGGAGGTGGAGATACGAGGTGGAGATAGGAGGACGGGATAGGAGGTCGGGATAGGAGGTCGGCATAGGAGGTGGAGATAGGAGGACAGGATAGGAGGTTGAGATAGGAGGCCAGGATGGGAGGTCGAAATAGGAGAACGGGATAGGAGGACGGGATAGGAGGTTGAGATAGAAGGACGGGATAGGAGGTCGAGATAGGAGGACGGGATAGGAGGTCGAAATAGGAGGTCGGGATAGGAGGACGGGATAGGGGGTTGAGATAGGAGGACGGGATAGGGGGTTGAGATAGGAGGACGAGATAGGGGGTTGAGATAGGAGGACGGGATAGAAGGTTGAGATAGGAGGACGGGATAGGAGGTCGAGATAGGAGGACGGGATAGGAGGTCGAGATAGGAGGTCGAGATAGGAGGTCAAGATAGGAGGACAGGATGGTCGGGATAGGAGATCGGGATATGAGGACGGGATATGAGGATGGGATAGGAGATGGAGATGGGAGGTTGGGATAGGAGGTCGGCATAGGAGGTGGAGATAGGAGGACGGGATAGGGGGTTGAGATAGGAGGATAGGATAGGAGGTCGAAATAGGAGGACGGGATAGGAGGTCGAGATAGGAGGTCGAGATAGGAGGACGGGATAGGAGGACGGGATAGGAGGTCGGGGTATGAGGACGGGATATGAGGACGGGATATGACAACAATAACAACAATATATGGGGATGGGATTTGAAGTCAAAAGCTTCCTACTTTGTTGATTTTCCTCCCCAACAAGGAGGAGGAAGGAGAAACCTGGCAACGCCGGGTACTCAGCTAGTAACATATAAAAAAGGACATATTTTTCCATCTGTGTAAGGCTGGGTTAACATATGTGCGACCTCCGGCACAGTTTCTGAAACTGATGCTTGAACTGATCCCATTCATTAGAATGGAACAGTTCACAATCATCCAGCATCTCAATTTTGACGCCGGATGGTTGAACACATCGGAGGGCACAGGACAGGGAATGCAGCTGGCTCTGTTGCCCAGAAACAATTGATACCGGCTGCCATGCAACTGATGACAAGTTTTCATCAGTTGTGGCATCAGTTGCGTTGAGATTTAGGCTGAGTTCACCTATGACGGATACCAAAAAATAAACTGTGTAAACATAGCCCTATGCTGTGGTCACACAGTGTATTTCAGGGAATAAGCAGTAATACAAAAAAAATAAAAAATTAGAAAAGAACAGTTTTTTTTTTGTCATATCCTTAGCTGTTATTTGGGCTTATAAATAACTCCTAATGATATCTATTTACTGGCTGACAAGGTACATACTTTGGTAGATACTAAAAAGTACTGCATTTGTATGGAACTAAAGAACACTTCTGAAGAAACAGGTACAACTGGACAGCATCATCTTCTTTTCAACCAAATGCAAAAAATATCAATTTAATTGGCTAAAAAACTTTAGCTTACAAACACTACGCACAGAAGAATATTTGGGTGGCACTACTGCAAGCACTACTGCACGACCGCAGCAATCCGATCAGCCAAAAAGATGGATGGAGGTCCTCTCACTTTCTTCCACCGCCCTCCCAGAGTCTTCTTCTCTGGTCTGCCTTCTAGCAGACCAGAAAAATAGATTGCCGATAATACTGATCAGTGCTAACAATCCAATGATTGCTATAAATACTGCTTTTTTTCACATCACATTCCAAACATTTTTATTAAAAAGTGATTCAGAAGTCATAAATATGCAAAAGTGGTAACGAAAAGATGAACAAAGACAAAAGAAGAGCCCTCAAAACACCCCCATATACGGAAAAAATTGAAAGTTATAGGTGGTCAAAATAGGGCTATTTTGAACATACTTCTTTTGTAAGAAAAAGTTTGAGTTTTGACCCACAGAATAACGAAAATATGTAATTTTTACCACAAAGTGTATAGCATGAAAACGAAACCCTCAGATATTTGCAAAATTTTGACGGAGTACCCCTTTAAGGCCAAAATGGTCTGTGTCCCTGTCATTAGAAAAAAAACTAACTTTTGACATGTCGCAGAGATACATTTTGTTTGGTCAGGATCTGAGAGTTCAGATTCCCACCAATCTTTAGGTATAGTCAGGAGATGGATGTGGCTGAGCGCTTCTCTCACTAATGCGTTTCCGAGGTTATAAAATATACCTCTTTTGTCAGGCAACTGCACAATATTATATTATAAATCTATGGAGCTTGTCTTGTTCAGTGAGACAAAAATTGCAGGAATTTTTGTCTCACTGAACGAGACAAGCTCCATAGATTTAGAATATAATCTTGTGCAGTTGCCTGACAAAGGAGGTATATTTTATAACCTCGGAAACGCGTAGCAAATAAACTTGAACCAAACAACTCCTGTGGACGCCATTCGTTGTGCCATATATGGGGATACTCTGATTGGAGGATTACAGGCTACCGGGAGGGGGGAAGTGTTGAATTATCCGAATCCCCCCACAGTAAAGTAAGTGGAGACATATGCCAATATATAGCTTATTGATTTAGCCCTGAATAGTCCTCTGAGCACTGGATTGTTTTTCATATTTTTGTTGTATTATCTTGTGCAGTGAGAGATCGCAGGAAGCCAGAAAGTAAATTGCAAGTTACGGGGTTTCCCCGGTTATATTGCAAGATCTGTAGGAGTCTGAACACTTAGACCCTAACCAATCAAAACTTTTAACATATCCCTGCAATGTTGCAAAAGTTTTTTTTATAATGTTTTTATATGAGCACCTTTGAGCCCATTTCTTTTATTGCATTGCATGTACTTTTAGAAAAAAAAACTCAGATTTGCAATTGGTTTTTATTAAACAATTCCTATTATTTGGCTTCTGTAGCTTTTCTCTGCTCATCCCATCACCTCTCCTGAACATTATAATATTGTTTAGATTTCAGTTTAGATCAGTTTTCATGACAGGTGTTAGGGTGGGTTCATGCCCCGTTAGTACGGGGACTGGATCCACAGCACACCACGGTTTTCAGTCCGATAAGAAAACCGGATACAGGGCAAAAATGAGACGCTTGCCGGTCACTCATTCAAATAAATGAGAAGGGGGCCAACTGGTGTATGGGAGCGCCCGGTTTTCGCTCCCCCTCAGCCGGATCCGGTCCCCGTACTAAGAAAACATGGTGTGAACCCACCCTTAGTAAGGGTCTACCATCTGAGCTGTCTGATGGATTAAGGTCACAACTGCATCAGGAAGCTTGCTTTGTGTTTTATATACTTGTTAGTTGCAAAAACCAAAGTGTAGAACATTTTCAATGAAAACCAATTGCAAATCTGTTTTATTCTAAATAGCATATGTAATGCGATAAGATGTGGGTTTATGGGTATCCATATCCTTTAAGTCTTGATCAGCTTGACCCAATCTAGTCACCATCCTCATTGATACAACAATTTCACCCACAGAACTGTGGTAGTCATAGGACACATTTTTCTTTATATACCTCTTGCTGAAAACATTCTAAAACAGTTTTGCATGGAATTTGTAGATTGGTGCTTTGAAGATGCTGAAACCATATCGTCTGGTACTCACAAATATTATTTGGCAAAAGTAATTGTTGTCAAATTTAATTCAGCAAGTCAAGAAATACAATTTTACCTAATTGTGTTATTCTGTTTTTATTACACAGACACAGGCATAAATATTTATGAAGAAGCACCTTGGTCTGAAGAATCACCTTGAGTGGTGTGAAATGGCTATAAACAAGCACCCTGTTTAACCTCGTACTGGCGTCCTGCTAATGCTGTTGTAATGCACCGAACATAAGGAGAAACCACACCAGATGGAAACATGAGTGCCCCTTTCTTTTCTATTATGGACTTTGTTATACGTAGCTGGCTGGCATCAGGAGGAGAGCACCACTTACCTTGGGACTGGTGTCACTGCATTTTGCCATGCTGTGGAGTACAGGAGCTGTGAAAGGCTAGAGTGACGAGAATTGAAGCTAGTGCCGACTGCTCTTTCTATTCATGCTACTGCTACATAAATAAATATGGTTAATTTACAGGAAGTATTTTTTTCATTGTATTGTCCAATCCATAAATGTTATGTTTTCAACTGTTTCATTTTATTGCTAAGCTGTAGAACATTATTGAAAATTAGATTACATATTCCTCCCTAGGGAGCTAAGTATTGAGTTAACTATGGTATTTGAAATATTTTCATTATCTAATTGAACATGAGGTTACAATTGATTTTGTCTTTTCTTCAGACAGCCTGCCATTAAATACCACTATGGATGTCAACATCAGTGCATTTATTACTGGGCATGCTCTTATGAAATACCAAGCAAAAGTTTCTTCTCATGCAAGTACACCAGTGGCAACACAATGTAGAAATCACACTATTATTTCTTGAATCATATAGTAATCACTATATGGAAACAATTAAAGAGAATCTGACAGCTGTTCCCCCGCACTAAACCCAGTATACTGGGTTATAGTGCGGGTAAAGAGCTTAAAAATGAAGGGTCACTCACTCCTTTTCACAACATGTGTGCAGAGTTCTGTGCTTTGGTGATGTTATTTTTTTTGCACTCCGATGCGCATTGGAGATGGTGAGCCGGCTCACCTAGCTCCCCTGCCTCATGAATTTTCACTCCCCTGGGTGGGGGGTCAGGTGTAGGGAGTGGCAGAGCACTGATACCCAGCCAGGGAGGGAATATTGATGAGGCATGGAAGCTGGGTGGTCAAAGCATAGAACTCTGCACACATGTCGAAAAAAAGGAGTAAGTGACCCTTCATTTTAAAGCACTTCACCTGCACTATACTGGGTTTAGTGGAAGTGAACAGCTGTGAGATTCTTCACTGGAAAACATTTATTGTTTAGTAACTGATGTCAGAAAGTTAATTTACAAATATGTTTAACCTCTTAAGGACGTAGGGCGTACTTGTACGCCCAACGCCCGGTCCCGGTGTTAAAAACGGGGTCACACCGTGACCCCGCATCACACTGGGTCGGTCCCGGCTGCTAATCATAGCTAGGACCCTGGGCTAACAGCGCACGGCATCTATCATTGTGCCGCGCTGTTAACCCTTCAGACACGGCGATCAAAGTTGACCACCGCGTCTGAAAACGAAAGTAAACGCTTCCCGGCAGCTCAGTCGGGCTGATCGGGACATCGCGATAAAATCATGATGTCCCGATCAGCTGGGACGCAGGTGGAGGTCTCCTTACCTGTCTCCGCAACGTCCGATCGTCAATTGATTGCTCCAAACCTGAGCTACAGGCTTGAGCAATCGAGGCCCTATCTGACTGATCCGTGCAAAGCTATGGCTTTGCAGGGATCAGCATATGAGATCAGTGTGTGCAGAGCTATAGCTCGCTATAGCACTGCAAAAAAAAAGTTAACAAAGGTCATTTAACCCCTTCCCTAATAAAAGTTTAAATCCCCCCCCCCCTTTTCCCATAAAAAAAAACTGTGTAAATAAAAATAAAAATAAACATATGTGGTATCTATGCGTGTGAAAGTGTCCGGAATATAAAAATATATAATTCATTAAATTGCATGGTCAATGGCGTGCGCGCAAAAAAATTCCAAAGTCAAAAATAGTGTATTTTTGGTCACTTTTTATATCATGAAAAAATGAATATAAAGCGTTCAAAAAGTCGGATCAATATAAAAATGGTACTGATAAAAACTTCAGAATACGGCGCAAAAAATGAGTCCTCATAACGGCCTGTACGCGGAAACATAAAAAAGGTATAGAGGTTAGAAGATGAGAATTTTTAACATAAATTTTCCTGCATGTAGTTATGATTTTTTTCCGAAGTACGACAATATCCAACCTATATAAGTAGGGTATCATTTTAACCGTATGGACCTACAGAATAAAGATAAGGTGTTATTTTTACCAAAAAATGCGCTGCGTAGAAACAGAAGCCCCCAAAATTTACAAAAAGAAATTTTTTCTTCAATTTTTCCCCACAATGAATTTTTCCGTTTCGCCGTGGATTTTTGGGTAAAATGACTAATGTCACTGCAAAGTAGAATTGGTGGCCCAAAAAATAAGCCATCATATGGAATTTTATGTGCAAAATTGAAAGCGTTATGATTTTTAGAAGGTGACGAGGAAAAAATGAAAATGCAAAAACGGAAAAACCCTGCGTCCTTAAGGGGTTAACTTTCTGGCAGCAGTTTCTGGTCCAGCTGAGTACCCCTCGAGCACTCAGGGATTTTTCATATATGCACTTTCATTTTTTTCCTCCTCACCTTCTCACATTTTTTAATACCTACAGACCTATATGAGGGCTTGTTTTTTGTGCCACAAATTTTACTTTGTAATGACATCAATAATTTCACAAAAAAATCTACAGCAGAACCAAGAAATTTTTTTTATTTGTGAGGCGAAATAAAAAAAAAATTAAACCTGCCATTTTATAAATTTCGATGGCTTCCATTTCAACGCAGTGCACTTTTCGGTAAAAATTACTTACACTTTATCTTTATTCTGTACACCTATATGATTACATTGATACCAAAATTATATAGGTTTTATGTTGTTATGCTTCTTTTAAAAAAATTATAACTTGTAAGAAAATTTGTATGTTTTAAATTGTCCTCTTCTGACAGTTCTAACTTTTTTTTTATTTTACTGTATATAGGGATGTGTGAGGGCTAATTTTTTTGTGCCGTGATATTTAATATTTCTAAATTTTTGTTTTGATGGGACTTTTTGATCACTTCTTATACATTTTTTTATGGTGTGCAAGGTGACCAAAAATACGCAATTTTGGACGTTTGGACATTTTTTTTTTACATATACACCATTAACCATGTGGTTTAATTAACATTTTATTGTTATACTTGCAACAATTACGCATGCGGTGATACCACATATGTTTATTTTTATTTTTGTTAACTTTTTTTATGGGAAAAGAGGGAAAATGTAATTTTACATTTTAGACACCGCAATCAACTTTGATTGTGATGTCTAAAGGGTTAATGCCTGGCATCACCGTGTTACACACTGACCCCGTGTCATAGCGGGTCGGTCCTGGCACCCACCAACGGCCAGGACCCGTGGCTCATACCGGACATCACCGATCGTGGTGATGCCCAGTATTAACCCCTTAGACGCGGTGATCAAAGTTGACATGTCTAAAATAAATGAAAATGCTTCCTGGCAGCTCAGTCGGGCTGATCGGGATCACTGCGGTAAAACCTTGGTGTCCCGATCAGCTGAGAGGACATGAGGAGGGTCCCTACCTTTCTCCTCGTTGTCTGATTGGTGATCCATTGCTCCATGCCTGAGATCCAGGCTGGAGCAATGGAGCGCCGATAACACTGATTAATGCTATGCTATAGAATAGCATTGATCATTGTCTGCAATCAGAAGATTGCAGTTCCCTACGGGGGTTACAAAAGTGTAAAAAAAAGTTAATAAATGTGATTTAATAAATCCCATCAAAATAAAAATGGCACCGATGAAAACTTAAGATCATGGCGCAAAAAAATTTTGCCCTCATACCGCCCTGTATGCAGAAAAATAAAAAAGATATAGGGGTCAGAATAGGAAATTTTAAACGTATTTAAAACGTATTAATTTACATGCAAACAGTTATAATTTTCACCAGAAGTAAAACAAAATCAAGCCTATATAAGTTGGGTATTATTTTAATTGTATGAACCTACAAAATAAAGATACAGTGTTATTTTTACCTAAATGTCTGCCTAGAAACGGCGGAAGCCCCCAAAAGTTACAAAATGGCGTTTTTTTTTTTCTATTTTGTCCCACGAATACTTTTTATTTGGTATTGTCATAGATTTTTTGGTAAAATTACTGAAGTCATTACAAAATACAATTGGTGGTGCCAAAAACAAGCCATCATATAGGTCTGTAGGGGCAAAATTGAAAGGGTTATGATTTTTAAAAGGAAAAAACTAAAGTGCAAAAGCGGAAAAACCCTGAGTCCTTAAGGGGTTAATAGCCCTGAATTACTATTACTGACTGTTTTTTATTGGGTTGTGCACCCTAATTGTGGTGCATGCTGCTTTTTCATGCCATACAATAAAGATACTGTAATGTACATTATGAAATGGTTGCCTTAGCATAAAAAACTGCTAAGACTGCTATAATCTGAGCTCTGCTAATACAAAAGAATTTAAAAGAGCCATTTGTTTAGGCCTCAAAATATGCTGCATGGTATAAAGGGGATTATTTTAATATCATTATATTGTATAGCATTTTATTTTATACAGATATTCTGTATATTAATTATAATAATTTAGTATTGATAACTTTGGTATATAGTGTACATTCTGTTTGTTATTAGATGGTACTAACGGTGCAAATGAATTAATCTGTAGTTTACATAGTGTAATCAGATTATGAAATTACATAGCATGGTAGAGTTTCCACAATTTCTACATCTTCCCATTCTAACAAGTGACTACACATGAAGAATAACCACAATCTATCTCCTGGATGGTGTCATTGTGAACAAAGCAATGGAAAACTGCTTTACTCCATTTCAATTGTTACTTCCACAGAGAAACTTAGTTGAATAAATGGAGAATTTGAGTGCTCTACAGAACAGCTAGAAGAGATAAGCCGTTTTTATAATTACTCTTGTGAAAGCATAGCACATCAATAGAGTAATGCAATTCTTTGTCACCAAATAATATAGTTCTTTTGCGTTTTCCTACCTGTAGACTTGGCCACCCTTCTAGATATCTTGAAGACTTTGTCGGTTTAATAGCATATAACTATACACTTATGGTAACTGGAATAGTCATTTTCAAATGAATTAACTCAATTTCAAACTTTAAATTTTCTATTATTCCCAGATTGGTAGATTGGATTATGATTGCCTATGAATACACTCATAGCGTCACTTTATTTTTGGTGGAGCTATTACTTTTACATATGGAAGTTTAATCAGATCCCATTTATCTTAACAAATTTGCCTGTGACGAGATGAAAGAAAAATTCTTACCTTCTTGAAAGGGACCATACGTCATCATTGACAAAATATCACCTTTGGTCTATAGGATTAACATTTCCATGGAGGGTGAGTTTGTTGATAAATGGGTGCATAATAACCAATTGGATGTTTGTCATCCTAAATCTCAATTACACAGAATAGATGTAAGCCCAGATGATGATGCAGATAGATACAGATGTTCAGCTAAAGCTGTAAATATGTATTGTATATGTAAAAAGTTGTACTAACCTCTCCTTGTTTGTGTTCCTTTGTACTTAACTCATACTCTGCTTAGAGATATTATCAAGTTGCAAACACAGTCTTGTCACTTGTCTCCTTTTTGGTATGAAGGATGGAAGTGTACATAGTTGGTAGATCCCAAGGTTAATAAAAATGAGAAATATATATATCCTGTATTTATATAGTTACAGTTGTTGTACAATGTTTCAGTCACAGGCAAAGTAAAAAAAAAAAAAAAAAAACTCCATTGTGATGGCATCATGAGCCTAAGCAGCCAAGAACATTGTCTTGATTCGGTGAGAAAATTCATAGAGTAGATCCATGTGTCAGGAGCATTATCTGCAATCATGCTAGATGCTACATATGTCCTGTTATACATGTCATTGGTCAGAGGTTTACATCTGTGAATACTGAATTGTGCTTCCCTGATGTGTGTGCTCCTTTGAATAGTTTCCTGGGAATAGTGGAAGACCTTATACCAACTAAGTATGGTGGCCGGCTTTATAGATTACTGCTATTTTGTGCACAGAAGACTCTACTATTGAAGTGTAAGCCCCTTAAGGTCCCATCTGTGGCTCATTGGGGACTTTTGGTTAAGGCTGAAATTCCCATGTACTGTGTGACATATAAAGCTAGGGGAAAACCTGAAAAATTATCTGAAATTGGGAACCCTGGTTGAGTACGAATGTGAAAAGTGCTGTACTGTCTGAGCAGGATGCTGAGATGAGTGTGGCATGAATGGTTTATAACCTGTAGAGAAGAAAAAAAAGTAAGACCAGAGGGCAGCGCCTCGTGTATTGTCCTTGGTGTTACTGACCCTGTTCAGGGGTTACAAATGGCAGATAGGTAGTCAAGATGGCCTCCCACCTTGACCAAAGAAAAATGTTGCCTATTGCCCAACCAGTGGGATAGCTTATAGATTTAAAGGGGTACTCCGGCGCTAAGACATCTTATCCCCTATCCAAAGGATAGGGGATAAGATGCCTGATCATGGGGTCCCGACGCTGGGGACCCCCGTGATCTTCCATGCCGCACCCCGTTAGAATCAGCCGCCAGAGCGTGCTCGCTCCGGGTCTGATTACTGGCGATCACGGGGACGGAGCATAGTGACATCACGGCTCTGCCCCCGTGTGACGTCACGCTCTGCCCCCTCAATGCAAGCCTATGGGTGGGGGCGTGGTAGATGTCACACCCCCTCCATAGGCTTGCAGTGATGGGGTGGAGCATGATGTCACACGGGGGCAGAGCCGCGACGTCACTATGCTCCCTCCCCGTAATCGCCAGTAATTAGACCCAGAACGAGCACGCTCCGGGGGCTGATTCAAATGGGGTGTGGCGTGGAAGATCACGGGGGGTCCCCAGCAGCGGGACCCCCGTGATCAGACATCTTTTCCCCTATCCTTTGGATAGGGGATAAGATGTCTTATCGCCGGAGTACCCCTTTAAGAGTACAATAAAACAATAGAATAATAATTGTTGTATTTTTTTATTATTATACTCTTCAATAAACATATGCCATAGGCACTGGAATACAATCTACGGATTCAACTTTCTTATTGGTGCGAAGCAGCGCCTGATATAGAGTTTTTTTTAACTTAATTCTCATTGTGAATGGTGTGTGTTGTTTTGGTGAGTGAGTAGAGAGTCCTCTGTGCTTTTTGGTACATTATGGATATTGTGTTGTATGCTTATGTGACTTTTTACTTGGTTGTCTGTTACTCCATGCACAGAGTTGTCTTTTCTTATTTGTTTTATTTTTCCTCTTTTTGTTATGTTTGAAATAAAAATAAACAGTTTTAAAATAATCCAATTATTATTTAATAATTCCTTTTGCTGGTTGGTAAAGGTTAAAATCTGCTGAATTTGGGAATTTGGGGTTCCTCCCTAGCAGTTTGGTTGGATGATTGTTTTCTAATCTAGATAGGGAAATCATGTATATAGTGTTATAAGTGTCAATATTTTGTGTGGCCACCATTATGGTCTACCCCCGCCTTAAAGAGGTACTTCGGTGGAAAACTGTTACGCCTAGCGCTCCGGGTCCCCGCTCCTCCCCGGAGCGCTCACGGCGTCTTTCTCCCTGCAGCTCCCCGGTCAGTCCCGCTGACCGGGAGCGCTGCTCTGTCATGGCCGTTGGGGATGCGATTCGCACAGCGGGACGCGCCCGCTCGCGAATCGCATCCCAGGTCACTTACCCGTTCTCGTCCCCTGCTGTCATGTGCTGGCGCGCGCGGCTCCGCTCTCTAGGGCGCGCGCGCGCCAGCTCCCTGAGACTTAAAGGGCCAGTGCACCAATGATTGGTGCCTGGCCCAATTAGCTTAATTGGCTCCCACCTGGTCCCTGACTATATCTAACCTCCTCCCTTGCACTTCCTGTCCGGATCTTGTTGCCCTTGTGCCTAGTGAAAGCGTTTTGTGTGTTTAAACCCTGTGTACCAGAACTTCTGCTATCTCCCCTGACTACGAACCTTGCCGCCTGCCCCCGACCTTCTGCTACGTCCGACTTTGCTTCTGCCTACTCCCTTGTACCTCGCCTATCTTCAGCAGCCAGAGAGGTGAGCCGTTGCTAGTGGATACGACCTGGTCACTACCGCCGCAGCAAGACCATCCCGCTTTGCGGCGGGCTCTGGTGAAAACCAGTAGTGTCTTAGAACCGGTCCACTAGCACGGTCCTCGCTATCCCTCTCTGGCACAGAGGATCCACCTCCTGCCAGCCGGCATCGTGACAGTAGATCCGGCCATGGATCCCGCTGAAGTTCCTCTGCCAGTTGTCGCTGACCTCCCTACGCTGGTCGCCCAGCAGGCTCGTCAGATCGCCCAGCAGTCGCAACAGATAGCGCAACAAGATCACCAGCTGTCGTACTTGACTACCATGACACAGCAACTCCAGTCACAACTACAGCAAGTACAGTCGCAGCTACAGCAGCAACAACCATCTCCTCCGCCAGCTCCAGCACCCCTTCCGCGGCGAGTGGCCGCTCCTAGCCTCCGCCTGTCCTTGCCGGACAAATTTAATGGGGACTCTAAGTTTTGCCGTGGCTTTCTTTCGCAATGTTCCTTGCACTTAGAGATGATGTCGGATCAGTTTCCTACTGAAAGGTCTAAGGTGGCTTTCGTAGTCAGCCTTCTGTCTGGAAAAGCCCTGTCATGGGCCACACCGCTCTGGGACCGCGATGACCCCGTCACTGCCTCTGTACACTCCTTCTTCTCGGAAATTCGAAGTGTCTTTGAGGAACCTGCCCGAGCCTCTTCTGCTGAGACTGCCCTGCTGAACCTGGTCCAGGGTAATTCCTCCGTTGGCGAGTACGCCATACAATTCCGTACTCTTGCTTCTGAACTATCCTGGAATAATGAGGCTCTCTGCGCGACCTTTAAAAAAGGCCTATCCAGCAACATTAAAGATGTTCTGGCCGCACGAGAGACTCCTGCTAACCTGCATGAACTCATTCATCTAGCCACTCGCATTGACATGCGTTTTTCTGAGAGGCATCAAGAGCTCCGCCAGGAAAAAGACTTAGATCTCTGGACACCTCTCCCACAGTCTCCACTGCAATCTGCGCCTAGGCCTCCCGCCGAGGAGGCCATGCAAGTGGATCGGTCTCGCCTGACCCTGGAAGAGAGGAATCGCCGTAAGGAAGAGAATCTTTGTCTGTACTGTGCCAGTACTGAACATTTTTTGGTGGATTGCCCAATCCGTCCTCCACGTCTGGGAAACGCACGCTCGCACTCAGCTCTCGTGGGTGTGGCGTCTCTTGATGCCAAGTCGGCTTCTCCACGTCTCACGGTACCTGTTCGGATTTCCACTTCAGCCAGCTCTCCCCTCTCAGCCGTGGCCTGCCTGGACTCTGGAGCTTCTGGAAATTTTATTCGGGAGTCCTTTGTGAATAAATTCCGCATTCCGGTGACCCGTCTTGTCAAGCCACTCCACATTTCCGCGGTCAACGGAGCCAGGTTGGATTGCACCGTGCGTTACCGCACGGAGCCCCTCCTAATGTGCATCGGACCTCATCACGAGGAGATTATATTTTTTGTCCTTCCTAATTGCTCTTCTGAAGTTCTCCTTGGACTACCCTGGCTTCAACACCATTCCCCAACCCTGAATTGGTCCACTGGGGAGATCAAGAGTTGGGGTCCCTCTTGTTCCAAGGACTGCCTTCAACCGGTTCCCAGTACTCCCTGCCGTGACCCTGTGGTTCCTCCTGTATCCGGTCCCCCTAAGGTCATTAAGGACTCTGCCTGCCACAGGAAATGCCCCTCCCCCCCTCCCAGTTCCATCAGGCAAGCTTCTGTGTCCCCTCATGGCCCTCGTCCTGGTGTCACACTGCCCCGTGCCAGGTCTCGCCCTCTGCCCTCTCTCCCCATTCCTACTCCTGCGGTTCTGCCTGCCGTTGAGGAATCCCTCCATCCTTTCCCGGTGTCCTCATCCCAGGGGAGGCAGTTACCCGATAAAGAGAAGGGGAGACCTAAGGGGGGGGGTACTGTTACGCCTAGCGCTCCGGGTCCCCGCTCCTCCCCGGAGCGCTCACGGCGTCTTTCTCCCTGCAGCTCCCCGGTCAGTCCCGCTGACCGGGAGCGCTGCTCTGTCATGGCCGTTGGGGATGCGATTCGCACAGCGGGACGCGCCCGCTCGCGAATCGCATCCCAGGTCACTTACCCGTTCTCGTCCCCTGCTGTCATGTGCTGGCGCGCGCGGCTCCGCTCTCTAGGGCGCGCGCGCGCCAGCTCCCTGAGACTTAAAGGGCCAGTGCACCAATGATTGGTGCCTGGCCCAATTAGCTTAATTGGCTCCCACCTGGTCCCTGACTATATCTAACCTCCTCCCTTGCACTTCCTGGCCGGATCTTGTTGCCCTTGTGCCTAGTGAAAGCGTTTTGTGTGTTTAAACCCTGTGTACCAGAACTTCTGCTATCTCCCCTGACTACGAACCTTGCCGCCTGCCCCCGACCTTCTGCTACGTCCGACTTTGCTTCTGCCTACTCCCTTGTACCTCGCCTATCTTCAGCAGCCAGAGAGGTGAGCCGTTGCTAGTGGATACGACCTGGTCACTACCGCCGCAGCAAGACCATCCCGCTTTGCGGCGGGCTCTGGTGAAAACCAGTAGTGTCTTAGAACCGGTCCACTAGCACGGTCCTCGCTATCCCTCTCTGGCACAGAGGATCCACCTCCTGCCAGCCGGCATCGTGACAAAAACATTATTTTTTTTTAAATCAACTGGTTCCAGAAAGTTAAACAGATTTTTAAATTACTTCTATTAAAAAATCTTTACCCTTCCAGTACTTTTTAGCAGCTGTATGCTACTGCTTTTTTGCCTTGTCCACAGTGCTCTCTGCTGACACCTGATGCCCATATAAGGAACTGTCCAGAGCAGGAGAATCCCCATTGGAAACCTATGCTGCTCTGGACAGTTCATGACACGGACAGAGGTGTCAGCAGCGAGAAAATAAAATAATTTCCTTTGTAGCATACAGCTGCTAAAAAGTACTGGAATGGTAAAGATTTTTTAATAGAAGTCATTTAATCTGTTTAACTTTCTGGCACCAGTTGATTAAAAAAAAAAATGTTTTCCACTGGAGTACCCCTTAAGCCTCTTGGGTAGAGATGAGCGAACTTTTAAAAAATTTGTTTCAGACGATTCGCCAAATTTTTGGAAAAAAATTGGTTTGGGTCGAATATTTTCGCGGCTATTTCTGGCCTACTGAGAGCCTCAATAGGGGTGTAGAGCACTTTGCCTTGTCCTAACACGCATAGGGAGTGTGTTGTGTTAGTGAAATGTTACTGTTATTCATTATGACATGCAGACTACAGGCATTGCTATTATAATCACTGCTGCAGAGCATCGATGTGGCATCAGGTCGACTTTATGGTGTCAAAATTGAAGAGAATAAAGAGATTTTTTATGTAATTTTTATTTAATTTAATTTGAAATTATTTTCATTTTTTGAGTTCCCATTCTGGTGAGCATCAAGCTGGCAGTCCTCCGCCAGGCAAGATACCACCTGTTCCAGCCCCTGCCTCTCAGCACCCCCCTGACTATGAAAGTGCAAATGTTTCATTTAATAAGTTATGGTTCATTGTTATCGCTCCAAGCTGTTTCATTGGATTCTTGCGATAATTCCAGAGGTAATATGATGACAATAGGGCCTCAGTCTTGAAAAGATTACATCGATTTCTTTAACTCCTTAAGGACTGAGCCCTTTTTAACCTTAAGGACTCGGCCATTTTTTGCAAATCTGACCACTGTCACTTTAAACATTAATAACTCTGGAATGCTTTTAGTTATCATTCTGATTCCGAGATTGTTTTTTCGTGACATATTCTACTTTAACGTAGTGGTAAAATTTTTTGGTAACTTGCATCCTTTCTTGGTGAAAAATCCCAATATTTGATGAAAAATTTGAAAATTTAGCATTTTTCTAACTTTGAAGCTCTCTGCTTGTAAGGAAAATGGATATTCCAAATAATTTTTTTTTATTCACATATACAATATGTCTACTTTATATTTGCATCATAAAATTGATGAGTTTTTACTTTTGGAAGACACCAGAGGGCTTCAAAGTTCCGCAGCAATTTTCCAATTTTTCACAAAATTCTGAAACTCGCTTTTTTTCAGGGACCAGTTCAGGTTTGAAGTGGATTTGAAGGGTCTTCATATTAGACATACCCCATAAACGACCCCATTATAAAAACTGCACCCCCGATAGTATTCAAAATGACATTCAGTAAGCGTTTTAACCCTTTACGGGTTTCACAGGAATAGCAGCAAAGTGAAGGAGAAAATTCACAATCTTTATTTTTTACACTCGCATGTTCTTGTAGACCCAATTTTTGAATTTTTGCAAGGGGTAAAAAGGAGAAAATTTTTACTTGTATTTGAAACCCAATTTCTCTTGAGTAAGCACATACCTCATATGTCTATGTAAAGCGTTCGGCGGGTGCAGTAGAGGGCTCAGAAGGGAAGGAGCGTCAACTGGTTTTTGGGGGGCATGTCACCTTTAGGAAGCCCCTATGGTGCCAGAACAGCAAAAAAAAACACATGGCATACCATTTTGGAAACTAGACCCCTCGGGGAATCTAACAAGGGGTAATGTGAACCTTAATACCCCACAGGTGATTCACGACTTTTGCATATGTAAAAAAAAAAAAAAAATTTTTACCTAAAATGCTTGGTTTCCCTAAAGTTTTAAATTTTTAAAAAGGGTAATAGCATAAAATACCCCCCAAAATTTGAAGCCCAATTTCTCCCGATTCAGAAAACACCCCATATGGGGGTGAAAAGTGCTCTGTTGGCGCACTACAGGTCTCAGAAGAGAAGGAGTCACATTTGGCTTTTTGAAAGCAAATTTTGCTCTGGGGGCATGCAGCATTTAGGAAGCCCCTATGGTGCCAGGACCGCAAAAAAAAACCACATGGCATACCATTTTGGAAACTAGAGCCCTCGGGGAATGTAACAAGGGGTTAAGTGAACCTTAATACCCCACAGGCGTTTCACGACTATTGCATATGTAAAAAAAATAAAAAAATTTTTACCTAAAATGCTTCTTTTCCCAAAACTTTACATTTTTAAAAAGGGTAAAAGCAGAAAATACCCCCCAAAATTTGAAGCCCAATTTCTCCCGAGTACGGCTGTTGCCTTGAAATACGACAGGGCTCCAAAGTGAGAGCTCCATTTGAGGCCTAAATTAGGGATTGCATAGGGGTGGACATAGGGGTATTCTACGCCAGCGATTCCCAAACAGGGTGCCTCCAGCTGTTGCAAAACTCCCAGCATGCCTGGACAGTCAACGGCTGTCCGACAATACTGGGAGTTGTTGTTTTGCAACAGCTGGCATCTCCGATTTGGAAACCGTGGCGTACAGACGTTTTTCATTTTTATTGGGGAGTGGAGGGGGGCTGTGTAGGGGTATGTGTATATGTAGTGTTTTTTTACTTTTTATTTTATTTTTTGTTAGTGTAGTGTAGTGTTTTAAGGGTACAGTCACACGGGCGGGGGTTCACAGTAGTTTCTCGCTGGCAGTTTGAGCTGTTGCAGAAAATTTGCTGCAGCTCAAACTTGCAGCCCGACACTTACTGTAAGCCTCCGCCCATGTGAGTGTACCCTGAACATTCACATTGGGGGGGGGGGGGGGAACATCCAGCTGTTGCAAAACTACAACTCCCAGCATGCGCTGACAGACTGTACATGCTGAGAGTTTTAGTTTTGCAACAGCTGTAGGCACACTGGTTATGTATCACGGAGTTTGTGACCTTACTCAGTGTTTCAAAACCAGTGTGCCTTCAGCTGTTGCAAAACTACAACTCCCAGCATGTACGGTGCATGGTGTAAGGTGACTGCTGGGAGTTATAGTTTGCAACAGCTGGAGGCACACCGGTCGTGAAACACTGAGTTAGGTAAAAAAAAAACTCTAAGTTTCACATCCAGTGTGCCTTCAGCTGTTGCAAAACTACAACTCTCAGCAGTCACCGACAGCCAACGGGCATGCTGGGAGTTGTAGTTATGCAACCAGCAGATGCACCACTACAACTCCCAGCATGCACTTTAGCTGTGCAAGCTGGGAGTTGTAGTTATACAACAGCTGAAGGTACACTTTTCCATAGAAAAAATGTACCTCCAGCTGTTGCAAAACCATAAGTCCCAGCATGCCCATAAGGGAATGCTGGGAGTTGTGGTGGTCTGCCTCCTGCTGTTGCATAACTACAGCTCCCAGCATGCCCTTTTTGCATGCTGGGAGCTGTTGCTAAGCAACAGCAGGACGCTGTAACTTACCTCCTGCTGCTGCTCCATTGCAGACTGTCCCTCGCCGCCGCCGTCGCTCCTGGGGCCCCGATCCCAACATGGACGCCGGGGATCGGGGTCCCCAGCACCCGGGGTCGTCTTCCCGCACCCGCTCACGCCCTCCGGAAGAGGGGCGGAGCGGGTGTGGGAGTGACACCCGCAGCAGGTGCCCTGATTGTCCGGCCGACGAATCAGGGCGATCGTGAGGTGGCACCAGTGCCACCTCACCCCTGCAGGCTCTGGCTGTTCGGGGCCGTCAGGGACGGAGACCCGATTGACCCGGAATCGCCGCAGATCGCTGGACTGAATTGTCCAGCGATCTGCGGCGATCGCTGACATGGGGGGGCATAATGACCCCCCTGGGCGATATGCCGGGATGCCTGCTGAACGATTTCAGCAGGCATCCGGCTCCGGTCCCCAACCGGCTTAGCGGTGGGGACCGGAATTCCCACGGGCGTATGGATACGCCCTTCGTCCTTAAGGACTTGGAATGCAGGGCGTATCCATACGCCCTGCGTCCTTAAGAGGTTAAAGGGGTACTCTGGTGAAAAACTTTTTTTTTTTTTTTTAATCAACTGGTGCCAGAAAGTTAAACAGATTCGTAAATTACTTCTATTAAAAAATATTAATCCTTCCTGTACTTATTAGCTGCTGAATACTACAGCGGAAATTCTTTTCTTTTTGAAACACCAGTGTACCAGGCCCTGCAGCATAAATAAACCATATAGTGGCTGCATGGCACAGCCTGGACCTGGTGAAAGCATGAGTACACAATAGGCGTCACAATCCATAAGATTAAAAGATGAATTTTGAAATTTAAATTGAATATTTTTCATAGCTAGTGCTACCATAAAATATTTTAAGGGAATGTACCAGGCCCTGCTGCATCAGTAAACCATATAGTGGCTGAATGGCACAGCCTGGAGCTGGTGGCAGCAAAAGTAGACAATAGGGCTTCACAATCCCTAAAATTAAAAGATGAATTTTAAAATTTAAGTTGAATATTTTTTGTAGCTAGTGCTACCATTAAATATTTTTTAGGTAATGGCCCAGGCCTGGAGGTGTCTGAAGTATGAGGAGACCATATAGTGGCTGAATGCCACACTCTGAAGGTGGCTGAAGCATAAAGAGACAATATAGTGGCTGAATGGCACAGCCTGGAGTTGGCTGAAGCATGAGGAGACCATATAGTGGTTGAATGGCACAGCCTGGAATTGGCTGAAGCATGAGGAGACCATATAGTGGCTGAATGGCACAGCCTGGAGGTGACTGAAGCATGAGGAGACCATATAATGGCTGAATGGCAAAGCCTGTCATTGACAAAAGCATGAGAAGATCATATAGTGGCTGAATGGCACAGCCTGGAGGTGGCAGCAACAGCATCAGGAGTCCTGAAAGTGACCCAGTGACAGAGTGGTGGGGTGGGTGACAAAGGTGACGAAGGTGGGTGAAAAAAGGTCTGATGCGGAGGAATGTTTGTCACTGGGGAGCAGCTCCTTAAATCTGTTTGGCACTATCCATGTTTGTGAAGTGTTGGTGTGGCAGCATGGTCAATCTACTCTAATGCATCAGGCATTGGTGGATGGAAATCCTGGCGGATCCATGCCTGATTCATCTTCACAAAGGTCAGTCTCTCCACCGGGATGTAGGCTGTCATGAAGCTTGGATGTGGATCCTCCACCTGTGTGGCTGATGACTCGGACCGTATCGGGGAGTGGAGTCTAAGGTGCTGCTGGTCTTCACCAGAGCCCGCCGCAAGGCAGGATGGACTTGCTGCGCCAGGCGACACCCAGGTCGTGACCCACGACAAGGCTTAACCACACAGGTAACTGGGCAAGGCGAGGTACCGAAGGAGGAGGCTGTTGCGTAGTCAACATAGCAGAAGGTCAAGGCAGGCGGCAAAGGTTCGTAGTCAAGAAAAGTAGCGGGGAGGTCTGGATACACGGGTATGGCAAAACAGGCAATAGGGAACGCTTTCTCTCAGGCAATAGGCACTGAAGATCCGGCAGGGAAGTGTGGGAGGTGTAGGGACTTTATAATGTGGTAAGAGGTGCAACATTAATTATGGGCATACTGGCCCTTTTAATTTCAGAGCTGCGGCACGCACGTGCCCTAGGAGTCGGGGACGCACGCACCGGAGCTGAGACACAGGAGAGGATACGTGGTAAGTGACAGGGCGGGAGTCGCAGACAGGGACGGCAGACAGGGACACAGGGACTCTGTGCTCCAGGCCAGTGCTTTCGGCCGGAGCGCGGAGTGTAACAACTATGGCCCCCGCTGCACTAAACACCCGCTCTGAGGGCACACTACTGGCCGGGCAGGACAGCTTTTCCAGGGCAAACTCTGATAGTTGCGGTCACAAATCAAGTTTGGCAGGTTGGCAGGAATCTCTTGTGCGGCCAGCACATCCTTGATGTTACTGGATAGGCCTTTTTTAAAGGTCACGCAGAGAGCCTCGTTATTCCAAGATAATTCTGAAGCGAGAGTACGAAATTGAATGGCGTACTCGCCTACTGAAGAATTACCCCGGACCAGGTTCAGCAGGGCAGTCTCGGCAGAAGAAGCTCGGGCTGGTTCCTCGAAGACACTACGGACTTCAGCGAAGAAGGACTGGACAGTGGCTGTGGCAGGATCATTGTGGTCCCTGAGCGGTCTGGCCCAAGACAAAGCCTTTCCAGATAGAAGACTCACTACGAACGCCACCTTAGACCGTTCTGTAGGAAATTGGTCCGACAACATCTCCATATGTAGGGAACATTGAGACAACAAGCCACGGCAGAGTCGGGAGTCCCCATCAAATTTGTCCGGCAGGGACAAGCGGAGGCTAGGAGCGGCCACTCGCTGCGGAGGAGGTGCAGGAGCTGGCGGACGAGATGGTTGCTGCTGTAGCAGTGGCAGAAGTTGCTGTAACGTGGCGGTCAACTGCGACAGCTGCTGTCCTTGTTGAGCAATTTGCTGCGATTGCTGGGCGACCACCGTGGGTAGGTCAGCGAGACTTGGCAGCGGCACCTCAGCGGGATCCATGGCCGGATCTACTGTTACGATTCGGCAGGCTGGTTGTGGATCCTCTGTGTCAGCGAGGGATTGGCGTGGACCGTGTCGGTGGACCGGTTCTAGGGTTGCTACTGGTTTTCACCAGAGCCCGCCGCAAAGCGGGATGGTCTTGCTGCGGCGGTAGCAACCAGGTCGCATCCACCGGCAACGGCTCAACCTCGCTGACTGCTGAGAAGGCGTGGGACAGAAGGACTAGGCAGAGGCAAGGTCAGACGTAGCAGAAGGTCGGGGCAGGCGGCAAGGTTCGTAGTCAATGAGGATAGCAGGAGATCTGGAACACAGGCTTTGGACAACACTAAACGCTTTCACTGGCACAAGGCAACAAGATCCAGCAAGGAAGTGAAGGGGAAGTGAGGTAATATGGACAGGGAGCAGGTGGAAGCTGATTAGGCTGATTGGGCCAGGCACCAATCACTGGTGCACTGGCCCTTTAAATCTTAGAAAGCTGGCGCGCGCGCCCTAAGGAGCGGAGCCGCGCGCGCCAGGACGTGACAGCCGGGGAACGGGACAGGTGAGTGACTTGCGATGCGATTCGCGAGCGGGCGCGTCCCGCTATGCGAATCGCATCCCCGCCGGCAATGTCAGTGCAGCGCTCCCGGTCAGCGGGTCTGACCGGGGCGCTGCAGAGAGAGGAACGCCGCGAGCGCTCCGGGGAGGAGCAGGGACCCGGAGCGCTCGGCGTAACAATCATGCAATTTGAGCAAGTGACTTGGAAGGACTCCCTGCCTCCATCTCCACTGCATACTGCTGCGGTGTGTCTGTGTCCTGTGTCTCACCTTCCTCATACCCCTCTAGCTCCTCTGGCTGCTCCTGTTCCTCCTCTCCTGTCAGATGACTAGAAAAACAGCCAATTTAGCGAAACATAAGCTTTGCTCCACTGTGCCCCTCCCCCTCCTCCTCCTCCTCCAGTTCAGCCCCCACAGGGCTCATGTAGCTGTGAGATGTTAGCGTCACGTTTCCATTGCCCGTTCCAGCCATCGTTTCCAAAACGTGTGGTAGGAAATGAAGCAGTGGAATGGCATTATTCATCCCCTAATCCTGGCGACCTGTGGCTTCCTCAAAGGGCCTGAGCAAACGGCAGGTGTCACGTATGAGATGCCACTGGTTCACATTGAAGTTACACAGGTGAGTACCCCCTTCTGCTTGGATCATCAACAAATCAGTGATGATGGCTTTTCTCTGTTTGTATAGTTGGGCCAATATATGGAGGATGGAATTCCAACATGTGGCAACATCACAAATCAGACTATGTTGGGGGATACTGTTCTGATGCTGCAGCTCAAGGAGGGTGTGCTTTGCAGTGTGCGAGTGGCTGAAGTACATGCAAAGTTTCCTTCACATTGTTAGGATGTCTTGCAAATGTGGGAACACTTCGGGAACCACTTGACAACCAGATTGAACACGTGTGCCATGCAGGTCGCCTGGTTCAGCCTTCCCTGTCGCAGCGCATGCAATATGTTCTTCCAGTTGCCAGTCACCATGGTTCCCATTTCCAGTTTTCGTGGATTAAGCCATGCTCCGATTTCTTTATGAATGACTTAGCAGTACCTCCCCTGTGTGAGTCCGTTTGTCAAGGCAAACTATGTGAAGAACAACGTGACACCGCCGTGCCCTGCACACATGGTATGCTGAAGGGGCACTGAGACTTGTCTGGACCATAAAGGCTGAGAACACGGTGGAGGATGAGGAGGCAATGTTGCACACTGTCACACTACCAACGGCCTGAGAGCATGGAGGAGAAAGTGGCATGACCTGTCCAAGTTGGTGTTGTGGCTGTGCATGAACCACATTCACCCAGTGAGCCGTAAAGGACATGTATTGGCCCTGACCATAGTTACAGCTCCAGACATTGGCGCTGCCTTGCACTTTGGTAAATATCGACAGGCTCAAGGACTGGCAAACCTTCTTTTCCACAAAATTGTGCAAGGCTGGTACTGCCTTCTCCGCAAAGAAATGACGGCATGGCACTCTCCACCTCGGCTCGGCACGAGCCATCGGTTCTCTGAAAGGTGCAGAGTCCACCATGTGAAAAGGGAGGGACTGCAGCACCAGCAACTTGGACAGGAGCAACACTGCCTCCCACGTCACTCTCCTCATCACTACTTGCCTGCCTAGCGGAGGAAGCGGCGGATGTCACCTCCACTTCTTGGCTGGGCAGTAGCTGCTGACTGTCCTCTATTAGATTGTCCTCACTGAATAGTGGAGCTGAACCCACAGCATAAGATACTTTTTAGGGGAGGGAACAGCATAGGAAAGAGGCAATGGGAGGACAGGAACTGCTCCCAGGCAATGCTGACTGAGGGTTGTGTCTGAGCAACCCACTGACTGTTGACTGGGGGTATCAGATGTCACTTGTGATGAAGTGGATGACCGTGTTAACCAATCTATGATGGCAGATGGGTTACTGGTCAAGACACAACCGCTAGCCGATACCGGGAGCTCAGGCCTCTCGCTGCGACTCCTGCTGCAGCACGCGCCTAGTCTGCTGCGACCTCTGTCTGCGTCTGATGAATTTAGGCCTCTGCCACACCTCTGAGCAGGTCCTGGAACTTCTCTGCCTTACATACCATATTTATCGGCGTATAACACGCATTTTGTTAGGCTAAAATTTTTAGCTTAAAGTCTATATGCGTGTTATACACCGATAAGCCGCTGCAGTTCAATTATTTAAAGCGGGAGCTTTAAATCAATGAACTGCAGCGGCTTTTGCAGGAGGAGAGACCTGCTGTCGCTGCCGGCTTCTCTGCCCCTGCCTGTCCTGGGGTCTAGAGCCCTGCTGCCGCTTCTCTCCCCCTGGCTATCGGTGCCGCTGCCCCAATGCCAGCGCCGATAGCCAGGAGGAGAGAAGCAGTGCCGGCAATGGGGCAGCGGTGCCGATAGCCAGGGGGAGAGAAGGGGCAGCGGCACCCATTGCCGGCGCCGCTGCCCTGTTGCCTCCCCCATCCCCGGTTGTATAATTACCTGTTGTCGGGGTCGGGTCCGCGCTGCTTCTGGCCTCCGGTGTGGCGTCCCCTGCGTCGTTGCTATGCGCTGCACGGCGCAATGACGAGTGATGTCACTGGTCATTGCGTCTCGCAGCGCATAGCAATGACGCAGGGGACGTCACACCGGAGGCCAGAAGCAGCGCGGACCCGACCCCGGCAACAGGTAATTATACAACCGGGAATGGGGAGGCAAAGGGGCAGCGGCACCAATAGCCAGGGGGAGACAAGGGGCAGCGGCGCCGATAGCCCGGGGGAGAGAAGCGGTGGCAGCAGGGCTCTAGACCCCAGGAAAGGCAGGGGGAGAGAAGTGGGCAGTGACGGCCTCTGTCCCCCTGCCTTTCATGGGGGCTTCTGCAGGGTCAGAAACAGTGTATCGGTGTATACACATGCACACACACGCACCCTAATTTTACCAAGGATATTTGGGTAAAAAAATGTTTTTACCCAAATATCCTTGGTAAAATGAGGGTGCGTATTATAGGCACATGCGTGGTATACCCCGATAAATACGGTACTTAGTCCGTATTTGAGGGGAGTACAATACGCTTCACTACGCTTAAAACAGTATTTGTCTAGAATAGCAGCAGGTGAGTACTTTTGCCTGGACTTTCACAGTATGTAAGCCCTTGACAGATTAACAAATCCAAAATTGTACAATACTTAGATGTAGGTATGTGGTATGCACTTATGAGGGCCGAAAAATGCGCTACAGTACGCTTTGAAAAAACATACTGGAGTGAAATACCAGCCAGTGATTACTTTTGCCTGGACTTTCACAGTATGTAGGCCCTTGACAGATTAACAGGTACGAAATCGCACACTACTTAGATGTAGGTATGTGGTATGCACTTATGCGCATAATACGCTACAGTACGCTTTGAAAAAAATGTATTGGAGTAAAACACAAGCCGGTGATTCATTTTGTCTGGACTTTCACAATATGTAGGCCCTTGACAGATTAACAGGTGAAAAATTTTCACTACTTAGATGTAGGTATGTGGTAGGCACTTATGAGGGCAGAAAAACTACGCTACAGTATGCTTAAAAAAAAACGTATTGGAGTAAAACACCAGCCGGTGATTACTTTTGACTTGACTTTCACAGTATGTAGGCCCTTGACAGATTAACATGTACAAAATTGTACACTACTTAGATGTATGCCTGTGGCATGCACTTATGAGGGCAGAAAAATGCGCTACAGTATGCTTAAAAAAAGCGTATTGGAGTAAAATACCAGCCGGTGATTACTTTTGCCTGGACTTTCACAGTATGTAGGCCCTTGACAGATTAACAGGTACAAAATTGTACACTACTTAGATGTATGCATGTGGCATCCACTTATGAGGGCAGAAAAATGCGCTACAGTATGCTTTAAAAAAATGTAATGGAGTGAAACACCAGCCGGTGATTACTTTTTCCTTGACTTTTACAGTATGTAGGCCCTTGACAGATTAATAGGTACAAAATTGTACACTAATAAGATGTACGTATGTAGTATGCACTTGTGAGGGCAGAAAAATGCGCTACAGTACACTTAAAAAAAAATGTATTGGAGTAAAATACCAGCCGATGATTACTTTTGCCTGGACTTTCACAGTATGTAGGCCCTTGACAGATTAACAGGTACAAAATTGTACACTACTTTGATGTAGGTATGTGGTATGCACTTATGAGGGCAGTAAAATGTGCTACAGTACGCTTCAAAAAAAACTTATTGGAGTAAAATACCAGCCGGTGATTACTTTTGCCTGGACTTTCACAGTATGTAGGCCCTTGACAGATTAACAGGTACAAAATTGTACACTACTTAGATGTACGTATGTAGTATGCACTTATGAGGGCAGAAAAATGTGCAACAGTAGACTTAAAAAAAAGCGTATTGGAGTAAAACACCAGCCGGTGATTACTTTTGCCTGGACTTCCACAATGTGTAGGCCCTTGGCAGATTAACAGGATCAAAATTGTGCACTACTTAGATGTACATATGTGGTATGCAGTGTGCACTAATGAGGGCAGAAAAATGCGCTACAGTACGCTTTAAAAAAACAAACAAATTTTTGCACAACACCAGCAGTACACAGTCGTTGTGTTCTAAACCCAAAATTGCGCTCTCTCAAAGACTATTAGGAAAGGACTGCTGGGTACTATACCATCTACAGACTAGTATAACCAGCAGACCAGTTGTTGTGGAAAAAAAACACACAGAATTGCGCAGAAAAATTATTCCTCCGTCCTTTTAAGGTTCATCAAGATGAATTAGCTCGTTGAAATATATGAGGCAACACACAGTTCTCTGCGTCTCTCTGTAATACAATGCTGTAGAAAGTGACTGGGAGGTTAATGGCTGCAGGAAAAAAAAAAAATTCTGTGCAAAAATGGACTGCTCTCTGTCCACCAGAACACTGATGGGACTAGGAGGTGAAACGCTGCTGGAAAATGCTTTTCTGTTTGACACATACACACAGAACGTCCGTCCTAACTCTCTGCAGTGAAAGGATGAAGTGACGATCCGGAATATGGCTGCCGATTATATAGGGCTGTGACATCACAGGGGTGACTGGCTGCAGATAGGCTGCATCCTGCATGTGATTCAGGGTCATCACGCCTACCCGCCTTGCCTTCCCAGAGTTCCTTGCCCCATTTCCTCACATGTGGATCTGCCATTTTAGATCCCCTGGAGCCTGTACCACACTAAATGGAGTTTAATGAAGCGATTCGCGCAATAGAATCGCGGCGATATTCGCATTCGTTGCAAATAAAAATTTTCATGAAATTCAGAACAAATTCGGATTTGTCAGCTTCGATTCGCTCATCTCTACTCTTGGGCATGGAATTCACCAGAGCTTTATAGGTTTCCACTGGAGTCCTCTTCCCCTCATGACGACATCATTGAGCTGATGGAAGTTAGAGACCTTTCGCTCCCCCACCGTCTATAAGAGGATGCCTCACAGATGCTCGACAAGGTTTAGGTCTGGAGACATTCTTGACCATCACCTTTACCCTTAGTTTCTTTAAAATGAGAGTGGTCCTCTTGTAGGTGTGTTCAGGGTTGTTATTATGTTGGATTTCTGCCCTGTGGTCCACACTTTGTAGGGAGGGGATCATGCTCTGCTTCATTATGTCACAGTACATGTTGACATTCATGGTTTCCTCAATTAACTGTAGCTCCTCAGTGTCAGCTACTATGATACTCCTTCAATGGCAACAGGTTACTTTTGTATATAAAATGTATTGTTAGGCATGTAACTCCATCATAACTGTAAGTTCTCACAGGTAAATGGTGCTATCTTTCACCATCAATACAAGCTTGGTTAGATATACCTGGATAGCATGCAGCGAGCACATATCTATATGAATGAATATGCATTCAGTGAATTACTCACGACCACACCGTCAGGTCTTCTTGCAGATTTCTTATTTATTTACATGATTTCTTTCTGGTCACATAAGATATTCCTTTTCAATCATATTCGAAAATATCATGTGATACGATGGTTTACATCCCAAAGAGGTACGATGATGAATACCTCAGCTCCAGCCTGTTGTGTTACATTACGGGGGAATAACCCCTTAAACATGCACAAAAAGGGGTCATTCCCCTTAACGTAGCATGAAAGGCTGGAGCTGAGGTATTCGTCATCTTACCTATTTGGGATGTAAGCCATCGCACCCCATGATATTTTCGAATATGATTGAAAAGAAATATCTTATGTGACCAGAAAGAAATCATGTAAATAAATAAGAAATCTGCAAGAAGACCTGAGGGTGTGGCCGTGAGTAATTTATTGAATGCATATGTGCTCGCCGCATGCTATCCAGGTATATCTAACCAAACTATGATACTCCTGCCACCATGCTTGACTCTAGGCAAGACACACTTGTATATGTACTCCTCATCTGGTTGCTACCACACAGGTTTGACACCATCTGAACAAAATAAGTTCATGCTGGTCTCATCAGACCACAGGGCATGGTTCCAGTAAGCTATGTCCCTCGTCTGCATGTCTTCAGAAAACTGTTTCCAAGCTTTCTTGTGATTCATCTTTAGAAGAGGCTTCCCTCTGGGACAATTTGATGCAGAATGCGACATATGGTCTTGGTCTAAGCACTAACAGGCTGACCCCTTACTCCTTAAACCACTGCAGCAATGCTGGAAGCCTCTACACATCTATTTCCCAAAGATAACCTCTGGATATGATGCAGAGCAAGTGCACTCAAATTCTTTGGCTGACCATGGCCAAAATGGAACCTATCCTATGAAACTGCTGCATGGTCTTGTGCACTTTGCTGCAGCTAATTTTCATGGTCTTGGCAATATTCTTATAGCATATGCCATCTTTATGCAGAGCAACAATTCTCAATTCTTCTTTACAGATTCTCAGAGTTCTTTGCCATGATGCGCCCTGTTGAACTTCCATTGATTAGTATTAGAGAGTTTGAGAGCAATAATTTTAAGAAACCTGCTCCCTATTTATAACTGAGAACTTGTAACACTAGCAAGTCACATGACACCGTCATGTGAAAATGGCTAACTGGGCCCAATTTGGACATTTCTACTTAGCTTCACAGGTTACCACTGGAGTCCTCTTCCACTCATGACGAAATCAATGAGCTGGGGAATGTTAGAGACCTTGTGCTCCCCCACCTCCTATAAGAGGATGCCCCACAGATGCTCGATAGGGTTTAGGTCTGGAGACATTCTTGGCCAGTCTATCACCTTTACCCTCTGATTCTTTAGCATGACAGTGGTCATCTTGTAGGTGTGTTTGGGGTCGTTATCATGTTAGAGTACTGTGGTTCAGACTCCGGAGAGAGGGGAAAATGCTCTGCTTCAATATGTCATAGTACCCCAAAGAAATGCCACCCATTACCATTACTGACCCACCGCCAAACCGGTCATGCTGGAGGTTGTTGCAGGCAGCAGAACGTTCTCCACGGTGTCTCCAGACATCTGTCACATGTGCTCAGTGTGAACCTGCTTTCATATGTGCCAGTGGCGAATTTGCCAATCTTGGTGTTCTCTGACAAATGCCAAATGTCCTGCACGGTGTTGGGCTGTAAGCACAACCCCCACCTGTGGACATTGGGCCCTCATACCAACCTCACAGAGTCTGTTTCTAAAACATGCACATTTATGGCCTGCTGGAGGTAATTTTGCAGGGCTCTGGCAGTGCTTCTCCTGCTCCTCCTTGCACAAAGGTGGAGGTAGTAATCCTGCTGCTGTGTTGTTGGCCTCCTACAGCCTCCTCCACGTCTCCTGATGTTCTGGCCTGTCTCTTGTTAGCACCTCCATGCTCTGGACACTATGCTGACAGACACAGCAAACCTTCTTCCCACAGCTTGCATTGATGTGCCATCCTGGATGAGCTGCACTACCTGAGCCACTTGTGTGGTTTGTAGACTCCGTGTCATGCTACCACTAGAGTGAAAGCACCGCCAGTATTCAAAAGTGACCAAAACATCAGCCAGGAAGCATAGGAACTGAGAAGAGGTCACCACCTGCAGTACCACTCGTTTATTGGGAGTGTCTTGCTAATTGCCTATAATTTCCACCTGTTGTCTGTTCCATTTGCACAACAGCATGTGAAGTTGATTGTCAATCAGTGTTGCTTCCTGAGGGGACTGTGTGATTTCACAGAAGTGTGATTGAGCAGTACATTATATATATATATATATATATATATATATATATATATATATATATATATATACGATTTTTGGATAGCAGAACACAGGTTTAAAGTCATACTATTCGTTTTGTGAAAATGCAAAGGAATATTAATTCAGCTTAATTTTTCAGAGCTTGTATTCTACATATATATTTATACATTTTTCTGAGAAAAAAAAGAAAATGACTTTTTTTATGAATATTTTTTTCTTTCTGTTTGACTCCAAGTACACCTTTCTAGTTCATTACTGCAAATCATTTAAATTTCAGCACACAATGTCACCTGCACTGTAATCTGATTACTTTATGGAGGAATTAGTATGTATATTTAATGTAGATGGGTTTTAATCTTGATGAAAATAATCCTAAGGAGCTGTGATAGGGCTGCTCATATGTCGAGCAGATATGCTGGTTACATGCTAATAAATGACAGTTGATTTATGTATCTGGATTCTTTTATTTATAAAAATAGCAAGTGGACTGATTTTTGATATTAATAATACAAGTGAATCCACTTTGATTAGACTTCTGTGGAGAGCTGTGCATATTCGGCATTACAATTAAATCTTATGATGTGGAATGGGAATGACATGCTAATGAAGCAAGCCAGTGAGCCTGAACCAAGAATGTCCAACATCATTATGGGATATCTTAGATGAAGAGTAATTATAAGAGGAACACTGAAATGTCATTAAAAATCTCCAGTAAAAGATTTAACCTACTATTTCATACTAATACTGCTTTTCTACAACACATTGGAAGTGAATGAAAAGTTCATTTTCAGAGCACTGCAGAATGATATTAAAATTTTGTTGCTTTCTATTTAAATTGAAAAAAGTTATATCATCTACAGTCATGTTGTAATTTAATTCTGTGTATTTGATTTCATTGACAGTGCATAATTGAAATCTTCTTTTAATGATTTCAGATAGATTAGCAATTAAGGTGAGATTCAGTTTCCATGAAATGTATTGTAATGGAGAGTAGAAAGTCTAGATTTTTCTTTCTTTCTTTGTTTTATTATTCCTTTCATTCTTTTACAAAAGCTAGTTGAGCCTAAACAGTTCTGTCAACTATAACAGTGCTAAGTATTTGAGGAAGATCAAGAAAAAAAATCATGCATATGCTCAGTAAGTTGTGCACTGCATGCATTTGCAATTGTGCGCAATATACATTTAAGGATGTTGCTCAATAACTTCGATAGTTTTACATATAAAACATTGACTAGGATAGAATTGACTCGTAAAGCATGTTTCTAATAGTAAGATTCTCAAGTGTATTTTTTTATATTAACTGTGTATATTTGTACTTTTGGCACATTTTGACTGTCTCATGTCATTTCATTATACATGAAACAAATTCTGTTGGATTAATACACCAATCTTGAGTATAGGCCACCCTCTGTTGGTAAATTACCAGGGCATGGCCACATAAGGCTCATCTTCTACATATTTGACACTGTGGATGAACTGACAGCAGTCGCAGAGGGATTCACAGATGCAGAAGGCTGATAGCTCTGTGTGTCCGCTTACTGCAGCCAGGAGCTGTGTGTCCGCTTGATGCAGCCAGGAGCTGTGTGTCCGCTTGCTACAGCCAGGAGCTCGCTCTGCAGTCCCTCTGTGACTGCCATCGGCACATCCGCAGCTTCAAATAAACTGTGGATGTCCCGTGTGACCCTGTCCTGAAACAGTTTCCCATGTTATCAGGATACCTGTAAAATGGGAAAAGAATGGGAAAAGTAGGGGACTAAAATTGGGGGAGGGGCCTATACACTTTCATTAAAACTTTTTTTTAAGCATTTTTATGCCCCCACAGGGAAATATTTCTAGCAATCTTTTGATTGATTTGGGTAATACTGTTCAGTGATATGCAAAAGCATAGCACTGATCAGTGTTATCTGTGATGTATTTCTATAGTCTGCCAGAAATCAAAGCATAGTAGAGGATGACTGGAGCAGAACTGGAGGCAGGTGAAGAGACCTCCATCTTGACATATTGGACCCTCCAATTAGTCTCTGCATGCCCCCTTATACTTCAGATGCCAGAATCAGTATTGATCATGACATCTGAAGGGTTAATGACTGGCATCAAAGTGATTGCTGATGTCCACCATTACTGGCAGGTTGCCGGCTGATAATAGCAGCCGTGACCCACAGTCTATAAAGTGACGGCAGCTCATAATCCGGACAGAACTCAGGAAGAACATGTACATACTGGTGCGCTAAGTACCAGGCAGCCAGAGTGTACAGGTAAGTTCTGTGTCCTCAAGAGGTTAAAACAAAAGTGTGATTTTTTTCAATTAACACATCACTCTGCATAGCGTAGAGAAAGAAGGAACCTCAACTATTTTAATGTTATAGTATGATTAAAATAGATTTGTATATGTCTAAGTTTTATTTCAAAATTCTATGTAATCTTCTTCATTCAAAGAAACACTAATATTGGAATGGATTCAATTATTCAAATGTTCCAGATCACACTCTTCAATGAAAATACCTATCAGGATTGTTGTAGACATTATGCCTGTAATACAGTCTTTAATAAGTGAACCAGAAAATGCTTCACTTTATACTTTTTCACTCAAAAATATTACAGATGCAATATTCCAATAATGCTACAAAATTGTCTGCCATGAAAAAGGATAATTAATAGCTTTCAATGATCACTGAGCGCTGCTTGAATGGCTCAAAAATGTCAAGCCACATGTTCATTATCATTGCATGCTGCCATCAGCTTTGTAATCGTATTAACCTTTATAAACAATGGCTATTAGTTTTTATATTTAAATTCATATGATTTTAAATTTACATTGCTAGAATGAGATATTGCAATAAATGATAAATGCTTTCTTATATAACACATTTTACCAATGGCTATTCTGCCAAAACTTTAGTGATATGAATTATATGGCATCTGCTAATGTCAGGATGCAAGCTCAAATACCACTTATCTATTGTCATAATCTACTTACCGTAGGACCAGAATTTAATGGACAAAAAATTACTCCAATAAAACACTAGTGTTTGACTTCCATTTATAAAATGAAGTCTATGTCAGTTCTAATTTTAAGAATGATATTGGGATACCGGGATTTTGGACAACAAGAATAGCACTATAGGCTACTCTCAAATAGAAGTTCAATTTCTATTGTAATATTTCTGTAATGTACATACCTGACAAGGCTCCAGCAACACCTGGACCTGCCAGATTGTCCTGTATAGGGCCACTCATCATATTGATGGGCCACTTCAGCATATTAGTAGGTAAGGACGCTGGGCCAATCAGCAACAGCATTGGTGCTCATGTCTCCCAATGGCGGGAGATTTATTAGGGGGGCCGGTATTGACTGATGCCCTTAATTGAGAATGTATCCCATCACTACCATTCTTGATCCCTATTTCTTGCATGCATTCCTGATCTCCTAACATGACATTCTACCTGTTACTTGTCAAGCTGCCTGCCTGATGAACTGGACCTGACAATGACTTCCTGGTATTGACCCTTGCCTGTTATGACTCTGGCTCTGCTTTTGTAATGGGTTCTCCTCTTGACTTTCTGGCTTGTCCTTGGTTAACCCCTTGTTTGCAGATTTGGTACCTACTCTTCTCAAATGGCTGACTGTATCCCAATGTATATATATATATATATATATATATAGTCCAGGAATCACAGCACCAACAGGCCAAGGATCTTCATAAGCTGGTTTCTTTATTCACCCCAAAAGAAAGTTACAACGTTTCGGCAATAATAGCCTTTATCAAGCATAACATCATTATTAAAAGTGCACATATATACATACAGCAAATGCATTTCATTGGATACAACTCATGTGTTGTGAATGTGTAATTATCCAACACCACACCTCCTTTCAGATCCCATTGGGAATCCATCTTGTCAATCATAGTGAAGACTCGGTTTTCATAGCAACATTACATATACAAAACAATCAATATACATAAATACTGATCTGTGTCATAAAAACCTGTGTGAATACATAAGGTTAGGAAGGTACCTTCACTTTCAGCCATATAACCATCGTGGTCGCTTCCTCTGCCAGCCGATCGCAACCATCGCTGCCACGTTCAGTTTGTATAAATGTTTGTAAACAGAACATCTGCGCATGCGTCGGAAAACTATCCGGCCCATAACTACATCTGGTCCGGATAGTTTTCCGACGCATGCGCAGACGTTCTGTTTACAAACATTTATACAAACTGAACGTGGCAGCGATGGTTGCGATCGTCTGGCAGAGGAAGCGACCACGATTGTTATATGGCTGAAAGTGAAGGTACCTTCCTATTCTTATGTATTCACACAGGTTTTTATGACACAGATCAGTATTTATGTATATTGATTGTTTTGTATATGTAATGTTGCTATGACAACCGAGTCTTCACTATGATTGACAAGATGGATTCCCAATGGGATCTGAAAGGAGGTGTGGTGTTGGATAATTACACATTCACAACACATGAGTTGTATCCAATAAAATGCATTTGCTGTATGTATATATGTGCACTTTTAATAATGATGTTATGCTTGATAAAGGCTATTATTGCCGAAACGTTGTAACTTTCTTTTGGGGTGAATAAAGAAACCAGCTTATGAAGATCCTTGACCTGTTGGTGCTGTGATTCCTGGACTTTGCATATACTAACACTAGGCTGGCTGCCTGGGTGTTTCACATGCACGGAGGTTGGTCCCCGGTGCTGTCTCACGCCAATTCATATATATATATATATATATATATATATATATATATATATATATATATATATGTGAATATATGACATTTTTTCTTACCTGCAATTTTCATTTCCTGAAGTCCGTAGGTGGCATACATATAGGGATACATATTCCTGTAGACCCTTAGTATAAGTAGATATAGCAATTAACAAGAACAAAACATAGAACCTAGCCCCTCTCTGCAGGGCCAAGCCTATATAAACCCCCATTTGACAGACACAACTCGTGACATGATTCAGCAATAGAAATTTATTGGAAGGAAAACTTGTGCCACCTACGGACTCCAGGAAATGGAAATTTTAGGTAAGATAAATTTCCCACTTCCTGTGCGTCCTATGGCGCCACACATATGGGGATCCATAGCAGTAAAGAAAAAAAGGGGGAACACTTAACGGCTTCCTGAAGCTTGTATAACACTCAGACCAAAGGCTGACTCCTCAGATGCAACCACATCCAATCTGTAATGCTTGATGAACGTGTTTGGAGATGCCCAGGTTGCAGCCTTGCAGATCAGATCCATCGGAATACAATATTTTTCTGCCCATGAGGCCGCTGTAGAACAAGTAGAGTGTGCCTTTAATAGTAATTGAGATCTGAGGCCCTCAGTTTCATAGCATAGCCTGCTGGTATCACAGATCCAGCATGCCAAAGGGGCATTACTTGCTTTCTTGCCCTTGTTTGGGCCCTGGAACTGAAGAAAGAAACTTTTGGACAACCTAAAAGAAGACCTCCGTAAATACTCCTGGTGAAGAAAATCCGTGCCTTCGCTGAGGTCTTTCAAGATGCCTTTCAACTGAAGACCAAACATTGAGGAGGGATCAAAGGGTTGGGAAACAAAATGGCTCTTGGAAAGAATGTCTCTGGACCATTGCTTCATCCATAGAGCCCTCCTAATTGCATTTGACAGGGCCATAACCCTGGATGAGAACTTCAAGGCATCCAACTGGGGTCACACAGGAAATAAGCTGCACTCTTTATTTCTGAGATGTCACTGATGAGATCCTCTCATGTTTTTTATCCTGTGCAAGATGGCTAAGCCATAGATGCAAGGCCCTGGCACTGAAGAAGTAGCCACTTTAGCTGAAGCTGCAGCCGCAAAGTAGGATTTTTTACAAAGTGAATCCACTTTTTCTTTCCATTGGGTATGTTAACAGAGAAGATTTGTCTAATGGAAAAATAGATTTCTTTGCAGCAGCCAGGTCCACTTTTGGAGGAGAATCCCACTTAGCAGAGACCGATGGGTCCAACTTGTATGTAGTCTTAAACTTGGCCCCTGGATCCATCTTTTTCTCGAGTTTTAGCAAATACTTTTCCATCCAATCAGAAATGAGCAGATATGAAGGTAATAAACCCCGTTTCCCCGGAGGGAAATAGTAGAGACGATCCTTATAGGCCTTGTGAGAAAAATCATCTGTGGACTCTAATACTTGTTTATCTGCCAAAACTAATTTCGATATTTTCTGTTTTTGAAGGCAATAAATATTCTCAATGGTTTTAGATTCCAAAAGTTCCCCTTCTTCACTCTCAGACCCTTCAGGCGTACTTGAAGAAAACGAAGAAGAATCATGAACTTGAATAGATTTAAAGGGGTACTCCAGTGAAAACCTTTTATCTTTTAAATCAACTGGTGGCAGAAAGTTAAACATATTTGTAAATTACTTGTATTAAAAAATCTTAATCCTTCCAGTACTTATTAGCTGCTGAATGCTACAGAGGAAGTTCCTTTCTTTTTGGAACACTGATGACATCACGAACACAGTGCTCTCTGCTGACATCTCTGTCCATTTTAGCAACCATGCATAGCAGATGTATGCTAAGAGCAGCATGGTGGCTCAGTGGTTAGCACTGCTGCCTTGCAGTGCTGGGGACTTAGGTTCAAATCCCACTAAGGACAACAATAAAAAAAAATATTATTATTATTATAATAATTTCAGGAGAGAGAACTGTGGTCGTGATGTCATCAGAGAGCATTCCAAAAAGAATATAATTTCCTCTGTACTATTCAGCAGCTAATAAGTACAGGAAGGATTAATATTTTTTAATAGAAGTAATTTACAAATAGGTTTAACTTTCTGCCACCAGTTGATTTAAAAGAAAAAAGGTTTTCACCGGAGTACCCCTTTAACCTTCCTACTCCCTTTCTAAGGAGCAAGAGAAGACTTCAAATCATCAAAAGTTGAGGATAATTGGCCTTTCACCCAAGACAAAAAATATTCTAGAGACATATGGCCACTCCTAGAAGGAAGGCATCTTTCACATTTTCTGCCCTCCCAGAATTCAGGCAAGGGTGAATGGCATTCTTCACACACATTAGGTCTTGATTTTCTCTTTCTTTTACCTCCTTCTTGGACATAGCTAAAAACAACAGAGAATAATCACATTATGAGCTAAATGGAACCAGAAAATGATTCATTGAAGGGGAAGTAAGAATATATGCAGCTGCAGTGAAAATGGCTAAGGAGATCATTACTTGGACCATCTGGGGAAGCCTGCTGCCTTAGGCTGAGTGCAGCCAAACAAAGACAGAGGCTTACTTAAATGACTGCCCGGAAACAGACAGTCCAGGAGCTGCGAACCTCCCTTACCTCTGCGCATGCACCCATAGTTCTATGATGGGAGAGGCAATCAATGCACCCGCACCAGATACTAGCGCATGCGCCCCAGAAATCAGATGCTCTGTAGAGCCTCACTTACCTCTGCGCATGCACTTGCAGTTCTATGATGGGAGAGGCAATCAATGCGCCTGCGCCAGAAACTGGTGCATGCGCCCCAGGAATCAGACACTTGCACTGACGTTCCTCTTGCTTCGGGAGCCAGGCAAGGTCTGTGAAGATCTTAAAAATTGTTGCAGGTCCAAACATGAGCCATGGAAACTCCGAGGACAGTGGACAACGAGGGACCAGGGCAACCTCTAGTATGCAGCCGGTATATACAGATAACACATTCCAGGGACCAGATCAACATCTGGTATAGAGGTACTTCTTGTTCTTGTCTTCCACCTTCTACCTAGAGAAGAAATAAGATTATGAGTTGTGTGTCAGATGGGGGTTTATATAGGCTCGGCCCTGCAGGGAGGGGATAGGTTCCATGTTTTGTTCTTGTTATTTGATATATCTAATCTTCTACCAAGGGTCTACAGGAATATGTATCTCCATATGTGTGCCACTGTAGGACGACCAGGAAATATCTATAATGGACTTTTAAAGATCAATGAATGCAATGTTGTGTGAATACTAAACATTGTGTGAACAGAGCCTTAAAATGTAAGTAATTGCAGCAGCAATAAACTGTGCAGGTATCATTATTATTTTAATTTCACATTATACATTTATCTCCAATATACTTTTTTAACAACTGGTATTGTGTTAATATAAAGCTATGCCAGCCCACTAGATAATTCTTTGTAGATAACTATACTGGAAACAGCTAGATAGCAAATCAATATTTCTATGCATAGTGGATGTATCACTATACGAACATACACACTGTTATACATGAATAACGTATTTCTCATACCAGATATAGTAAGTATTATTCTTTAAACTTCTTATTATATACATTGTCTGTATTGTTTTGGTGACTATTTCCCCAAACACAATAAGATTGTTTCTTACATACAGAGTCATTTTCTCGCATCACGTACTAAATGTTTTTAAAATGCCACAAAACATATTGCATGGACTGGCTGGTTTGTGCATGACAAATGCTGTGTATTTTTGTGCATGTTAGAAGAATTTTACAGAATTGATGTGCTAGAAATAATATGTTACCTAACCAAGCAGAAGAGCATGGTGTCTGATCAAATAGTCATCAGAGTTGCATTTTTCTCCACAAAAGTGCTTGTAGTCCATATAAGTGATCATCACCTGGGACCAACTAATGCAAAAATGAGTCTTTCATGTACCCTAACTGCATCTAGGCCACTAAAACAACTATTAAATCTGAATAACAAAAATGAAGGAGATTGACAGTAAAAATGTGTACAAGTAATTGTCCAAAACTTTTTTCTCTTAACCTTTCACTCACATTTATTTTTTTGTATTAAATGAGAGCTATTCAGTATCCAATGATTATTTATTACTACCTACTGTATATCTAGGCATCACTTTGCCATTAAAGACTTTTTCATCTTTTTTTTAACATGGAACATTTTCATTTGTTCCTGGGTGTATTTACCCAAACACACCTGCTTTTTGATATGTGCACAGTACTCTCTAACTGCAGACCGATGACTGTTTTTTTATGTACTGTGCCTACAGTATATACATTAAACCTAATTGTTCTCATCCTTGCTTCAGAGTATGGTTATTTCAGCATTCCTAGTGTCTTTTTCTGCCTTTTTATACTCATTCTTTAATGCTATATAAGGCTTCCACCATGTCCCTTAATAGTGCATTGACCTACTGCTTGGCAGCTGCTCAGGCTTTTTCAGGTTCTGCCTAGTAAAATAGCTGCTTGTAACAATTATGTAGCATTGCATGTCTTTTTAATATTCGATCTGATGAAGTATATTGTTTATATATGAAATGTGTTGTCCGACGTTGTTGCAGTAAAAATTCAAGTCCTTTAACCCCGTAAGGGCCAAGGCCATTTTGGCCTAAGAGGGGTACTCTGTCGTAAAACTTTTTTTTTTCTAATTAACTGGTGCCAGAACATTAAACAGATTTGTAAATTACTTAAATTTCATACTTCAAAATCTTAATCCTCCCAGTACTTCCAGCTGTTGTAAACTACAGAGGAAGTTGTATAGTTATTTTCAGTTTGACCACAGCGCTCTCTGCTGACACCTCTGTCCACCTTAGAAACTGTCCAGAGCAGGAGAGGTTTGCTATGGGGATTTGTTCCTACTATTTAAAAAAAAAAAAAAGTAAACTACATACACCATAATTAGTATGCTTAAAATTGTCCTCCTCTGACCCCCATAACTTTTTTTTTTTTTCCGGCATATGTGGCTATAAGAGGGCACATTTTTTGTGCCATGATCTGTAGTTTACAATTTCTTTTAATAGGACTTTTTGATCGCTTCTTATAATTTTTTTTATGGTATATGAAGTTACCAAAAATGCCCACTTTTGGTATTTTTTTTATGTGTACACCATCGACCGTGTAATTTAATTTACATTATATTTTAATAGTTCAGACATTTACGCAAGTGGCAGTACCACATATGTATATTATTTATTACATAATTTTATTTGAAAAAATGGGAATAGGGGGGTGAATTTAACTTTCATTAGGGAAGGGGTTAATTCACTTTTATGAATGTATTTTTACTTTTTACTTTTTTTGGTCCCCTTAGGGGACTATAACATGTGCCTTCATACTTATCAGGTTAATCATCCACACAAATCTCTTATAGTGGTTGAGACATGGAGACTATGGCATCACGCCCAGATTTTTAAAGGTGCACTCTGGTGGAAAACCATTTTTTTTCTCTCAAGGAATGGTGGCAAAAAGTTAAAAGGGGTATTCCAGGAATTTTTTTTATTTGACTATGCTACAGGGGCTGTAAAGTTAGTGTAGTTCATAATATAGTGTCTGTACCTGTGTGGGACAGTTTTCCCCCAATTCTTCTGGGATTTTCACTCCAATATTTATTTTTATCAGCATACAAAATCACTGTTGTCTCAGATTTTTCCCAGCTTGCAATGCGGCTGAGACCTGACTCACTAGTCAGCTGATGACAGGGAGCCTGTCTGCTTCAATGGGTGGATGGATCGCTTGGTGGGAGAGAGATCAATCTGCAACAGCTGTAGGCAACCTGATTGAAAACCACACTGATTTGAATGGATGCAGCTCATTTATGTTTCAATGGGTGGAGTGGCTGATGTGTGGGAGGGAGGAAGATGGAATTGTGGGATTTGTTGTCAAAAAAAGAAAAGTCAAACAGAAAATACCAGTTCACAAAAAGCTAGCCACAGTGTTATGGTAATATCACAACATAGCCATTTAGCCCCAAGACAAGCACAGATCCTTGTTAGCATGTCCATTACTGTCTGCCAGGCACGTACTAAAATCCCCTTATGGTGGATAACCCCTTTAAATATATTTGTAAATGACAGAAAGGAAGAGAGATGGATAGCACTCACCTGTATTTTAGTGCATAACATTTGTCTTTATTTATTGTGCAGTCATTGTTAAACAGTGGCAAACTGACAACGGCATATTGCAGCGGGAGGCGCGGATATCAGAACACAAAGCAATCGGTGTGACAGCTGTTTCCTAGGGCATACCTACTTCATCAGACCTCCATCTCTTCCTTGATATATTTTGGGATTAGCATTGTGTGCTGTACCAGACTGAGCACCTCCGGAATGTGCCTTTACAATCACTAGCTGTATATGCTGATTGCTGAAACCTGTGAGGAGGTTTAAAGCTGCACCCAGTGCCATAGGTTGTATCTTTTTCTACTGATTTTTTTTAAATAAGATTTGTAAATTACTTCTATTTAAAAATCTTAATCCTACCAGACTTATCAGCTGTTATATGTTCCAGAGAAAGTTGTGAAGCTCTATTCTCTCTGACCACAGTGCTCTCTGCTGACACCTCTTTCTGTATCAGGAACTGTCCAGAGCAGGATAGGTTTGCTATGGGGATTTGCTTAAAAATTGTAGAAAATCAGCACCACCAGTCCAAATTAAGAAAAGTGTATGGTGCAACGTAAGTTCAGGAGCAGGGTCAGCAAACTCCACACTTGGACATACAAAAAGTATTTCCCCGCAACACACAAAGGTTCAAAAAATGCAAAAAGTATTTCATTCCATAATGTAAAAACAAGTGTTACAAAAAAAGCTGCAACATTTCCACCAGCTCACCTGGTCATTGCTTAATAATCTACAAATAACAATTCTAAATGAAAGCAGCACATCCAGATAAAGATTGAATGGGGAATGATCGCATAATGTATATAAGACCAGAGTTGCAGATCCCATACAAAAGACAATTATTCAGTGCAGTACACCAAAGTTCAGTTGAAAATCCAAAAAAACTATGATTTATTCCATAGTGCAAAGAGATGTTTTAGTAGGCTCACGCTTATATTCACAAATGATCCGTGTGGCGTTCTTATACACACCCCTATTATTATGTCATCATGATTAATTACAGTAAAAAAAAAAAAAAGTCATGTAAAAATACAGAAAATCAATAATACATACATAAATGTGGTATACATATACAAAAGTGCTAAAAGTGCAGTTAGAGGGTCCTACAATTAATCAATAAATCCCCATATTCATAATAAAATCTGGTGTACATTCATGAGTGCCCTCATATGTGGTATATTAAATTAATGACAATGCTTTATTCAGTCACTCACTGGCCAGGACCCATTATAAACTATCTATCTATCTTATTTATCATCTACCTACCAGCCACATTATAAAACCATTGACAATTGAAGTGGATAACTATTGACTGGAGTTTCAATATGAAGGTTATCTCAACATCTAAACTCGAAGTCTGCAATTCATTCTCTACCTTTGTTTTTCTTCTTTTTGATTTGTCTTTATTGTTATGTAAAATTGGAAACCTGTTACATAGATATGAAGTGGTACTATCTATTTAACTTTAGTAAAACATAATGTTTATCTCTTTAAGCTGATGTTTTGGAAATTGGATAAGGGTTAGGATCTGTGTAACTTCGACATTGGCCAGATTGAGACCGCCAAATGACTGGGTCAGAGCATCTCTAAAATTACATATGAGTATTCCTTGGTATGTTGTGGTTATCACTTACCAAAAGGGCCCAAACAAGGACATTCTGTGAACTGTCATCAGGATTGTGGGCACCGAAGGCTTATTGATACACTGCTCAAAAAAAAATAAAGGGAACACTTAAACAACACAATGTAACTCCAAGTCAATCACACTTCTGTGAAATCACACTGTCCACTGAGGAAGTAACACTGATTGACAATCAATTTCACATGCTGTTGTGTAAATGGAACAGACAACAGGTGGGAATTATAGGCAATTAGCAAGACACCCCCAATAAAGAAGGTGTTCTTCAGATGGTGAACACAGACCACTTCTCAGTTTATATGCTTCCTTGCTGATGTTTTGGTCACTTTTGAATGCTGACAGTGCTTTCACTCTAGTGGTAGCATGAGAGAGTCTACAACCCACACAAGTGGCTCAGGTAGTGTAGCTCATCCAGGATGGCACATCAATGCGAGCTATGGCAAGAAGGTTTGCTGTGTCTGTCAACGTGGTGTCCAGAGCATGGTGGAGCTACCAGGAGACAGGCCAGTACATCAGGAGACATGGAGGAGGCCGTAGGAGAGAAACAACCCAGCAGCAGGATTGCTACCTCTGCCTTTGTGCAAGGAGAAACAGGAAGAGCACTGCCAGAGCCCTGCAAAATGACCTCATGCAGGCCACAAATTTGCATGTGTCCACTCAAACGGTCAGAAACAGATTCCACGAGGGCCCGACTTCTGCAGGTGGGGGTTGTGCTTACATGTACATCCTTGGCGTTTCCAGTCACCGCCACACAAGGGAGAGTGATCAGAACGGGATGAATACACCAGTATGTTAGTGTACAGAGGGGCAAAAAAGTATTTAGTCAGTCACCATTGTGCAAGTTCTCCCACTTAAAAAGATGAGAGAGGCCTGTATGTTTGAGGCAAATGGTGATTTGCACAGGAGTGGCTGATAGTTACAGCGGTTTTGACATATACCCCAAAAAACACCCACATATGACCCCATTTCTGAAACTACACCCCTCACGGAATGTAACAAGGGGTATAGTGAGCCTTAACAGTTGTTTGATGAATTTTTATTAAACAATTAAATTACATTTTTTTTTTTACTTAAATGCTGGTGTTACCCCAAAAAGCCCCCCAAAATTTGTAACACCATATGTGGATGTTAGGGGCTCTGTGGGGGCACACTTCAGGGCAAAAATTTGGTTTTTGGAGAGAGAATTTGGCTGGAATTGAAGGTCATGTGCGTTTATAAAGCCCCCATGGTGCTAGAACAGTGGACCGCCCCACATGTGACCCCATATTGGAAACTACACCTCTCACGGAATGTAACAAGGGGTTAGATCCAGTGAGTTAGATTGAACTAAAACAATTTATTAAAGGAGTATTCCGGGCAAAAACATTTTAGGGGATAAGATGTCTGATCTTGGGGGGCACGCCACTGGGACCCCCCACAATCTCCCTGCAGCACCCGCATTCACATTTTTGCAAGGGTTAATAGCAGAAAAGACCCCCCCAAAATTTGTAAACCCATCTCTTCTGAGTATGGAGGTACCCCATAAGTGGACCTGAAGTGCACTGCGGGAGAACTACAATGCTCAGAAGAGAAGGAGTCATATTTGGCTTTTTGAGAGCAAATTTTGCTCGGGGGGCATGTCGCATTTAGGAAGCCCCTATGGTGCCAGGACAGCAAAAAAAAAAAAAAAAGAAAAAACACATGGCATACCATTTTGGAAACTAGACCCCTCACAGAATGTAATGAGGGGTACAATGAGCATTTACCCCCCACTGGTGTCCGACAGATCTTTGGAACAGTGGGCTGTGCAACATTTTTCATTTTCACGGACCACTGTCAGACACCTATGGGGTGTAAATTCTCACTGTACCCCTCATTACATTTCTGTGAGGGTTGTAGTTTCCAAAATGGGGTCACATGTGGGTGTGTTTGTTTTTTTTTGCGCTTGTCAGAACCACTGTAACAATCAGCCACCCCTGTGCAAATCACCTCAAATGTACATGGCGCACACTCCCTTCTGGGCCTTGTTGTGTGCCCCCAGAGCACTTTGCGCCCACATATGGGGTATCTCCGTACTCGGGAGAAATTGTGTTACAAATTTTGGGGGGCTTTTTTCCCTTTTACCTCTTGTGAAAATGAAAAATATAGGGCAACAACAGCATGTTAGTGTAAAAATGTTTATTTTTTTACACTAACATGCTGGGGTAGACCCCAACTGTTCCTTTTCATAAGGGGTAAAAGGAGAAAAAGCCCCCCAAAATTTGTTAGGCAATTTCTCCCGAGTACGGCGATACCCCATATGTGACCCTAAACTGTTGCCTTAAAATACAACAGGGCTCCAAAGTGAGAGCGCCATGCGCATTTGAGGCCTGAATTAGGGACTTGCATAGGGTGGACATAGGGGTATTCTATTCTATGCCAGTGATTCCCAAACAGGGTGCCTCCAGCTGTTGTAAAACTCCCAGCATGCTTGGACAGTCAATTGCGGTTTTTGTTTTGCAACAGCTGGAGGCTCCATCTTAGAAACGCTGCCGTACAATACGTTTTTCATTTTTATTGGGGAAGGGGGGTGGTAGGGGGGGCAGTGTACGTGTGAATATGTAGTGTTTTTAGGTTACATTCACACTGGAGGCAGATTACACTGAGTCTCCCACTAGGAGTTTGAGCTGTGGCGGAAAATTTGCCGCAGTTCAATCTTGAAGCGGGGAACTCACTAATCTGCCGCCAGTGGGAATCTAGCCTGTACATTCACATGGGAGGGGGGTCAAAACTACAACTCCCAGCATGCACTGACAGACCATGCATGCTGGGAGTTGTAGTTTTGCAACAGCTGGAGGCACACTGGTTGGAAACCCTTGAGTTAGGTTCTATGACCTAACTCAGTATTTTCCAACCAGTGTGCCTCCAGCTGTTGCAAAACTACAACTCCCAGCATGTACTGATTGCGCAAGGGCATGCTGGGAGATGTAGTTATGCAACGACTGGAGGCACACAAGTACAACTCCCAGCATGCCAAGACAGTCTTATGCTGTTCCTGAATGCTGGGAGTTGTAGTTTTGCAAGATTTAGAGGGTTCAGGTTGTAAATCACTGTCCAGTGGTCTCAAAACTGTGGCCCTCCAGATGTTGCAAAACTACAACTCGCAGCATGCCCAGACGGCAAACTGCTGTCTGGTCATGCTGAGAGTTGTAGTTTTGCAACATCTGGAGGGCTACAGTTTGAGACCACTGCATAGTGATCTACAACCTGAACCCCTCTAAATATTGCAAAACTACAAGTCCCCAGCATGCCCACACAGCAAACAGCTGTATGGGCATTCTGGGAGTTGTAGTTTTGCAACATCTGGAGGGTCACGGTTTAGAGACCACTGTAAACTGTGGCCCTACTGATGTTGCTAGGCAACAACTCACGTGGCAGGACCCGGATGAATTGCTGCCGCCGCACGTGGGGGATCCCCGCATGGAGGATCGCGCTCTGGGATCCGGGATCCAGGTTAGGGACCTTCGGCACCGGTCCCTGGACAGTTCCCCCGTTTTGCCCGGACACCGATAGGTGGGCAAAGCGGGGGAACGGAACTTTAACCCCCCCCCCCTCCCCCAGTCTGCTATCGGTCGGTCGCTCGGCCGACCAATAGCAGGGATAGAAGCGGTGGCACCCCTGCCACCAAACTCCTATCCCTTCAGGGGGATCGAAGGTGTCTCGGATACCCCCGATCCCTCTTATTTTCCGGGTCACAGGGTCACCAGTGACCTGTATGACCCGGAATCGCGCAGATCGCAGGTCTCAATTGACCTGCCATTTGCGCCCATCGCAGTCATGGGGGGGTTCTCAGGACCCCCCTCGGCGATGTGACGGGATGCCTGCTGTTAGATAACAGCAGTCATCCTGGCCCGATCACTGCTACCGGTGACGCGGCGCTCCCGGAACCGCGCGCCAAGTGACACTTTGCGGCACCGTACATGTACGTCGCTCATCGTGAAGGGGTTAAGGATGCAGGGTTTTTCCGTTTTTGCATTTTCATTTTTTTCCTCATCACCTTCTAAAAATCATAGCGCTTTCAATTTTGCACGTAAAATTCCATATGATGGCATATTTTTTCCGCCACCAATTCTACTTTGCAGTGACATAAGTCATTTTACCCAAAAATCCACGGGTAATTTATCGTGATGTCCCAATCAGCCCGACTGAGCTGCCGGGAAGCATTTACTTTCACTTTCAGACGCGAGGGGTCAACTTTGATCGCCGCATCTGAAGGGTTAATAGCATGCGGCACAACGATCGGTGCCACGTGCTGTTAGCCCAGCGTCCCGGCTATGAATAGCAGCTGGGACTGACCCGGTGTGATGCAGGGTCACGGTGTGACCCCATTTTAAACACCGGGACCGTGCTTAGGGCGTACATGAACGCCCTACGTAATTAAGAGGAGATATATATATATATATATATATATATATATATATATATATATATGTAGAAAGGGATATATAAAATTCGGAAAGAAAATTTATGGATCCAAATGGCGACACTATAGTTATGTGGTAGAGAGATGTTGATATAGTTCGGAAAGAAAGTTTATGGATCCTGATTAGGACACTATAACTGTGTGATAAAGAGATGATGATATATAATAATGATATATAAAAAAGTAAAGGAATGATGGGTTGTAAAGTTGAAGATGTTAGGAGGCTAGATTCTACATATCTTCATGGTGTGATCTTTACCTAGATGAAACCAAAAATTTCTAGTTCAGCGTTTAGGCCTTTTGGGGGCCAATGTTTCCATCTTGTATATGTATTTTGACTCTATACTTGACATTTTTTAGATAAAATTGTCGCCTCGCCAGTCAGGTGGAACTGACTGTAGGGCTATAAACTGTGTACCCCTAATGTGACAGTTATGTGTTTCCTTGTAGTGGGCGGAGAGCGTGTGTTTTTATATTATAAAAATATTCAGCCATCCTCTTTTTGAGTGTACGTGATGTGCAACCTATATATTGTTTTTTTTAGTGGCATTTGATGATATAAATGATATTTTTTGTGTTGCAAGTTAGAAGTTCTTTAATTTAATGGGTTTTGTGGTTCGTTGTGGATGTTATTGTGTGTGTTTTTTGTTTTTTTTGGAACTCTGTAACTTTGCAATTGTGGCACTGATTGCATCTGTAAAATCCTGTTACTCCAGAAACGGTCGGTTTTGTTGTTTTATGTGGTAGTGATTTGGTCTGTTTTGTGGTGAATGCAATTTTTAATCCTAAATTTGGTGCTTTCGTAAATATGACTGGGGCTTTTGACGGTAGTGATGGGCCAATGGTTTTTTATCTAACTGTAATATGTGCCAGTGTTTGTTGATAAGCTTTTTAATCTGTTGATGTGATGTATTGAATGCTATTATTAGTTTAGCTTGGTGTGTATTGTCTTCTTGTTTCGTAGAGGTGTTATTGAAAAATTGTGTTCTGTCTTGTCTTCTCCATTTCTGTAATGAGTTTTGTAGTAGTGTATTGGGGTATTGTTTTTGTTGAAACTATTTGGTTAGGGTCTGTGCTTCCTCCTCAAGTTTATTGATGTTTGCATCTAATACGTCAATATTGTCCATATGGTATATTGATGAGCCATTGAGGTAGATGGCAACTGTCGAATCTGATGTAGCTATTTTTAAATGTCGGTTTATGGTATGTGCAATACGTTTTGGAGGCAAGTGTTACTCATCTTAATAGGGCGGCCCCACACATGAACCTCTCCCTATTTCCAAATAAATACCCTGGGAAATGGAAGTGTTTTTGGGTGGAAATAGGGTAAGGTTCCTGTGTGAGACCACCCTTTTTAGGGCGACTTACACTTTCCAATAAGGGAATTAATAATGCGAGAGTAGGGCCTTACAGGGGAAGTTTTTACCCCCACCGGTTACAATGGACCATATGTTTTTCCTTTCCCCCTTTTAGAGGTCTTTGCATTGCATCAATACTTGGTGGTGTAGGTTGCACATGGTATTTTTTGCACACCTTTTCTTTTGTTAGATTTAAAAAAAAAATTTGGGGTGCATATATTTTATCCTAAGAATAATATTAAAAGTTACGTTTTACGTAATGCATATCCTCAGTACTTACTTGTGCACACCAACACTTTGACAAAAGAGACTGTTTTCATCTGCCTATCTGCCTCAGCTACTATTCTGATCCTGCCAACCACCTAATACCAATTTCTCCTTCTTTCACCCACCTTCATCACCGGGTACTGGTATTAACACCCACCACTCCACTATACCAAAGTGTACCAAAGTGTACCAAAGTGCAGGGCAGCGCACTGGGTGAATGTGGTTCCAGCACAGCCACAACAGAAACTTGGACAGGTCACGCCATTTCCGCCTCCACGCTCTCAGGACGTTGGTCCTGCGACAGTGTGTACTCCGCCTCCTCATCCTCCATCGTGTCCTCAACCTCCACTGCAAGGACAAGTCTCAGTGCCCCTCCAGCATATCATGTGTGCAGGGCACTGCGGTGTCACACTGTTCTTCACATGGTTTTCCTTGACAAAGGGAGTCACATAGGGGAGGAACTGCTAAAAGTCATTCATCAAGAAATTGAATCATGGCTTACTCCACGAAAACTGGAAATGGGAACCATGGCGACCGACAACGGGAAGAACATCTTGTCTGCGCTGTGACAAGGAAGCCTGTGCCATGCGCCCTGCATGGCACACGTTAAATCTGGTTGTCAAGCGGTTCCTGAAGTGTTCCCCCATCTGCAAGACATCCTAACAATGGCCAGGAAACTTTGCATGCACTTCAGCCACTCGTACGCGACAAAGCACACCCTCCTTGAGCTGCAGCGTCAGAACGGTATCCCCCAACAAAGTCTGATTTGCGGCATTTCCACATGTTGGAATTCCACCCTCCATATGTTGGACCGACTATACGAACAGAGAAAAGCCATCACCGATTTCTTGATGATCCAAGCGGATAGGGGGGACTCCCCTGTGTAACTTCAATGTCAACCAATTGGGAGCTTATACGTGATACCTGCTGTTTGCTCATGCCCTTTGAGGAAGCCACATTATTAGGGTATGTTCACACGAGACGATCCCCAGCGCTGAAGGACCGCTGCATGCTGCCTTTACAGGTGCCTGCTCAGAGTGGCAATATGCCGCTACAAGCAGACACACTGAAGCAATGTGCGAGTGGCTGCACATGCGCGGTGTACTCGCACACATCGCGGCCGCTTCCTCTGCTCTATGAGCTGTGCCGAGAGCTGCTGTGATGTGCGAGTCTACTGCGCATGCGTACGGCAACTCGCACATCGCGCTGTGCCTGCTCGTATCGGCGGATTGAGCAGGTATCTGTAAAGGCAGCGTACAGCTGTCCTTCAGCGGTGGATCAGCAGCGTAATATGCGATGGGGATCCGCTCGTGTGAACGTAACCTTAGTCAGTTGCCAGGATTACGGGATGAACGTCATTCCACTGCTTCAATTCCTACAACACGTGTTGGAAACGATGTCTGGTCAGGGCACTGGAGATGTGGCACCTACATCTCACGGCCACATGAGCCCTGTGGGGGCTTAACTGGAGGAGGAGGGGGAGGGGGACAGTGGAGCCCAGGCAAGGTTTTGCAAAATGGGTGGTGGTTTTTCTGACAGGAGAGGAGGAGGTCATCTGACAATAGAGGAGGAGCAGGATGTGGAGCTACAGGGTAATGAGGAAGACGAGACAGAGGACCCAGACACACCATGGCCATGTGGTCTCCTCATGCTGCTGGCACATTAAATGAAATTATAAAAATGTAAAGCTATATCAAATCTTCAATTACTTTATTACTAAATATCTTTAATATTTTCAATTATGAGGCCCTATGGTCTCGTCAGACTGCTGCCACCTTCAGGCAGTGTCATTGTGCCACCATATGGTCTCATCATGCTGTTGGAACATTAAATTAAACTTTGAAAATTTTATATAGATTTAAATTTGTAATTTCAATTTTACTAATTATCTTTAATCTTTTCAATTGTGAGGCCCTATGGTCTCGAAAGGCTGTTGCCACCTCCAGGCTGGGTCATTTTGCCACATTATGGTCTCCTCATGCTGCTGCCACCTCCAGGCTGTCATTGTGCCACCATATGGTCTCCTCATGCTGTTGGCCCATTAAATGAAACTTAAAAATTTTACATCTATATAAAATCTTCAATTTATATTTTACAAAATATCTTTAATATTTTCAATTCTGAGGCCCTATTGTCTCGTCGGGCTGCTGAAACATCTATACTCATATAGTCATTGTGCCACCAGGTGACTCCTTGTTATATTGGGTTTTGTGGTCATACAGTATTAGTTCAAAGAGAGCGAAATATGTAACAGCTTACCCAGTTATAGACGCACGGACCTGACGAGGACTTCGTCCAGAAACTTGGAAAGGTAATGTCCAGCCCTTGACTCAGGAACAATTCTTTATTGATACGCCAGGATAGACATACAGGAACACAATAAAAAGTGATGCATTTCGGCTTGCACTATAAAGCCTTAGTCATACGTATGACTAAGGCTTTATAGTGCAAGCCGGAATGCGTCACTTTTTATCGTGTTCCTGTAGGTTTATCCTGGCGTATCAATAAAGAATCGTTTCTAAGTCAAGCACTGGACATTACCTTTCTTTTTAAGTATTAGTTCAAAGTAATTGCTTCGGGCGCCCGGGACATTAAACTTGTGAATCTAATCAAAATCTTCAATTTAAATTAAAAAAAATCTATTCAATCTTTTAAATTGTGAGGCCCTATGATCGTCGTCATATATTACCTCTGGAATTACCACACGAATCCAATGAAACAGGTTGGAGTGATAACAATGAACCATAACTGATTAAATGAAACATTCGCACTTTCACAGTCGGGGGGGGGGGGGGGGGCACTGAGAGTCAGGGGCTGGAACAGGTGGTAGCTCACCTTGCGGCGGACCGCCAGCTCGATGCCCCCCAGAATGGGTCCTCATAAAAGGGGATATGAGGTCAGGATAAGAGGACAGGACATTTGGACAGGATATGAGGACAGGATATGAGGTCGGGATAGGAGGACGGGATAGGAGGACGGGATAGGAGGACGGGATAGGAGGTCGGGACATGGGGACGGGACATGGGGTCGGGCTATGAGGATGGGCTATGAGGACAAGCTATGAGGTCTGGATGGGATAGGAGGATGGGATGAGGTCGAGATAGGAGGATGGGATATGAGGTCGGGATGTGAGGTCAGGATATGAGGACGGGATAGGAGGTCGGGATAGGAGGTCGGGATAGGAGGTCGGGATAGGAGGTCGGGATAGGAGGTCGGGATATGGGTACGGGACATGGGGTCGGGCTATGAGGATGGGCTATGAGGGACAGCTATGAGGTCGGGATAAGGTCGAGATAGGAGGATGGGATATGAGGACAGGATATGAAGACGGGATATGAGGTTGAGATAGGAGGTCAGGATATGAGGTCGGGATATAGGGGTTCAGTATTAGAAGTGCTCAAAGATCAGTCCGTGTGTTTTGCAACAGCTGGAGGCACCCTGGTTGGGTAACCTCTGGTTAAGGGGTACTCCGCTGGCAAAATTTTTTTCAGTCCAGCAACTACAGTATTAAAAGGGCTCAAACATCAGTCCGTGTGTTTTGCAACAGCTGGAGGCACCCTGGTTGGGGACCACTGCTTAAAAGGGGAACTCCACTGACAAGCTTTTTTGCTCATTGTCACACTAGTGCAGTGATGGCGAACCTGTGGCACACCGAGCCCCCTCTGTGGGCATGCGGCCACAGGCCCCCGTCACATTCAGGACATCCCTGTGTCCCGAAAGTTCTTTTCGGGACACGAGGATGTCCTGGTTACCTCTCTGCGGCCCCGCGTTAACTTTAAAAAGTGTGACCGCCGAGAGGTGGCGCATGACGTCCCGCTGGTCACTTACCATGCGCGCGTCATCCTCGGTCCTCCCCGATGCTCTGCTTTACGGGCGCACGCATGCGACGGGGAGGACCGAGGAAGACGCGCGCATGGTAAGTGACCAGCGGGACGTCATCTTCGGTGTTCCGACCCAGACATACACTGTATATGGCTGGAGGCTGTATGTCTGTGAGGGGAATACTGCCTGTCTAATGTGGGTGGAACTTTACTTTACCTAATGTGGGAGGATGGACTTTACTGCCAACCTTGTGGGGGGAATTATATTGCCAACCTTGTGTGGGGAGGAGGGGGAACAATACTGCCAACCTAGTGTGGGGAAATATACTGCCAACTTGATGTGGGGAACTATACTGCCAACCTAATGTGGGGAACTAAACTGCACCTAATGTGGGGAACTAAACTGCCAACTTGATGTGGGGAACTATACTGCCAACCTAATGTGGGGAACTATACTGCACCTAATGTGGGAAACTATACTGCCAACTTGATGTGGGGAACTATACTGCCAACCTAATGTGGGGGAACTATACTGCCAACCTAATGTGGGAAATTTTTCTGGTACTCTCTGCTGACATCTCTGTCCATTTTAGCAACCGTGGATATTAGATGTATGCTAAGGGTAGCATGGTGGCTCAGAGGTTAGCACTTGCAGCGCTGGGGCCTTGAGTTCAAATCCCACTATGTGCTGCCTCAAGGGGGGCTCTAACTATTTGCTGCCTAATATGGGGGAATCTTATGTGCTGCCTCAAGGGGGGCTCTAACTATGTGCTGCCTAACATGGGGGATTCTATGTGCTGCCTAAAGGGGGGCTCTAACTATGTGCTATCTAATTTGGGGGAATCTTATGGGCTGCCTAAAGGGGAGCTCTAACTATGTGATGCCTAAAGGGGGGCTCTGTGTGCTGCCTAAAGGGGGCTAAAGCACGTTATTCCAAAGAATTTAGGAATGTTAGGTGATTTATGCCCTTTATGGATTTAAACCAGACTCTGGATCAACTATGTAATTTTCCATGGGAGTTTTGCCATGGATCCCCCTCCGGCACGCCACAGTCCAGGTGTTAGTCCCCTTGAAACAACTTTTAAATCAATATTGTGGCCAGAAAGAGTCCCTGTGGGTTTTAAAATTTGCCTGCCCATTGAAGTCAATGGCGGTTCCCCTGGTTCGCGAACTTTTGCGGAAGTTCGCGGTTCGCGAACCGAAAACTTTATGTTAGCGACACCTGATTAGGTACAAAGATTTTGCCTCTAGGAATCTCTGGAGGAACTAAACCTTGATTACTCAAAATTTCCGATGTTAAATCGGCAGATACTGCAGAGATAACCACACCTTCTGGAAGAATAGTCTCAGGATTAGAGTCTATAGGCTGAGAAGCGCTGAAACTTCGAGACAAGGCATTAGGTAAAAGTTCAATAGCACAGACATAATCTCGGTGTGAGGGCAAAGCAGAGGAGGCCTCCTCAGAAAAAACGTCACAAAAATCTAAAATAAATTTGGGTTGAATACTTTTACCCACACCGAAAGTAGCAAGAGAGTCGGTAATGCATTTGTTAGAACACTCAGATCCCCACTTGATAAGTTCCCCTGAGGTCCAATCAAAAACAGGGTTATGATTTCTTAACCAGGGTAAACCCAGAATCCCATCTACAGACAAATTTTTAAGAACAAAAAATGTGATTTTTTCAAAATGCGTAGAACTGACCAATAATCCCACTTCAGGAGTAGAAAAACTGACACAACCCCCTGACAAGGGTGTATAATCCACTCCAGAAATGGGAATTGGGTCCTCCAACCGTCTCAAAGGTAAATTTAAAGACTTAATAAATTTTAGATACACAAAATTAGCAGCAGAACCAGAATCAACAAAAGCTTTACCAAATATTTTTCTCTTTTGAAAACATATTTGCACTGGTAACAACATTTTTGAAGATAAATTCGGAGGTACCTGTGCGCCTAAATGACCTCCCTGATTGTCATTTAGGCATTGGCGTTTGACGCAATTCTGGAACCGATGTCCTTCGTCTCCACAAAAGAAACATGTGCTTTTCTTCCGAATGGATTTTCTCTGCTGAGGGGAAAATTTCCCTATCTTCATGGGTTTCTCGGCAGAGACATGAGGGACAGGAAAAGATGGAAACATGGAGGAAGGAGAGTAAGGAACAGAATTAAAAGTCCGCTCTCGATTTCTTTCTTTCATATGTCTGTCAAGTTGTATAGCTAATGTCATGGCTTGTTCTAATTAGTCAGGTGATGGATAACTTACAAAAACATCCTTAAAAGCATCAGTTAATCCTAGTCTGAACTGACACCTAAGGGCTGGATCATTCCAACCTGAAGCCGTGCACCACTTCCGAAAATTCGCACAGTACTCCTCTGCTGTTCTCTTTCCCTGCTTAAGATTGACTAGCTGCGATTCTGCAAAGGCTGCACGGTCTGGCTCATCATAAAGAAGGCCCAAAGCAGAAAAGAAAGCCTCCACTGAACTTAATTCAGGAGCTGAGGAAGGTAAGGAGAAAGCCCACTCTTGAGGGTCTCCTTGCAACAAAGACAATATAAGTCCTACTCTCTAATCCTCTGTGCTAGTAGACTGTGGTCTCATGCGAAAATATAGCTTACAACTCTCTCTGAAGACAACTAATGTCTTTCTGTCACCTGAAAAATGGTCAGGAAGATTAATTTTAGGGTCACTTGAAACAGCTGGAGGACAGACCACTGACTGACCATTAGCTGTCTCCTGAGCCTGAACCCTCTCAGCAAGAGAATGCACTAACTGGGTTAATCTCTGCATTTGCTCTACGAAAGCAGTCATTGCTTCCATCATAGCAGATGCAGGTAGTAGTTTGGGCCTATGAAAATGTCATGTACGGGCAGGGAAGGAGTGCTCGCTAAGCTTACCCACGCCCCTGTCCCTGCCTACTTGTCCGCCTATCCTAAATGATAGGCCAGCAACTGATCGACAATCCCTTCCTAAATAAGTGAGGGGAGTCAAATGTCAACACAATAAAATACAACCCTGCTGGTACTGACAGGGGGAGAGTTATCAAAACCTGTGTAGAGGAAGAGTGGTGCAGTTGCTGGTCTGATTTTTCAGAGGCCTTTTTTAAAATGAAAGAAGCACTCTGATCGGTTGCTATGGGCAGCTGGTCAAGTTTTCCTCTGCAGATGTTTTGATAAATCTCCCCCAATAACTGGCATAGATGAAGAAACAGAGATTATTCAAATAGAGAGCCAAGTTCACAGATTAGCGGCACTAACTCCATTCCTGATTATTTTTTTTTTTTACTGGCTACCAGTACATGCTATAGCTTAACAGCCTTGCTGATGCTCCTCTTTTGGATAGCTTTACTTCCCTGCTATAATGGCCTTCCAGGCCCCACTGCTTGCCTATGTGACTGTTGTTGGGACTGTCCAAATCTGACATCTACTGTTATATGCATTTCTATGAGACATTAGATCTTATAGAAATACATAAAAATGACTTCCGGTTAACACAGCAGTGGCTGTAGGATGTGGACAGTCAGGCAGAAAAACAACAGCAATGACAATTTAGAAATACAAAAATGTGGCGACACTCACCTGTGATGCAACTTAGTGTGTGTGTACAGAGTGTTGGAGACCTCAAAGTCGAGTCCTGCAGCCACCATCAAGTCAAGTAAGCTAAAGTCACAGCTTTATGAGTCAAGTCAAGTCAGTCCCTGTCATCTGTCAAGTCAGCGTGGTCTGCATTCAATTGTCCAGTCCTACTACAAGTCCCAGCAAGCCCTTAAGGTCTCTGCATCAATGGTCACCTCCTTGGGCCCTGGCTGAACTATATAGACTTTACCAATGGTCTAGCCTCAGTAAAGCTACTGTTGTCCGTAGCTTGGCAATGGAGTCTTTATTCCCCCTGTGCCTTGCCTAGGATTCAGCGGTATACCTTTGGGTGGTTATAGGCTAAACCATGCACTGGCGTGATGAATACAAGGGGTTAATGCATTCTGCCCCTAGGGTAACAACAACTGCCCTGCACCAGACACCCTGCCACCACAACTTTTGGCATCACGAACAGGATATGGGTGTGCACCTTATGCCACAAGTCCTCCCCCTAGTCTGAACTGTGTCCAATATTGTCTGCAAAAACCACATGCCATTGCGATTTAAGTCTGCGCAAAAAAGTGTATGGGACGTTGCAAGTGAAAAGTGTTTTACTCGTGGCACTTGTGAAACAGAGGGGGATGTGAAGAAAAGACTGTTATTTGCCATTGTGGATTGTAGAGAGTCGGTACCTGAAATAAGTTAATTGTGTCTGGTGCTTCCTGCAAATGCGAGCATTCGCAGCTCTGTCTCATCAGTCCCTAGCGGTGACGCCTCTCCATCACAGTGAGGAGGAACCAAAGAGCTGTCCTGTGTTGCACAGGGGAAGACTTTGCCGACCGGACCAAAACAGGAAGTCCCCTGGGCAGAGCCATATTGGAGGTTTCGGCAGCTGGGTCCGACTCCGCTGTCTTCTATCAAGCACCTGCAGCAGCGCAGACTCTGCAAACGCCAACGATTACCAGTATCAAGTCTCCGGTGCCTGTTACTATCAGCATTAACCCACTAGTGTCCACAAGTCTGGTCACAAAAAAAATTACTACCAGGTACCTGCAAAATAAAAGGGGAACATTATTTATAGTACTCCCACTAGCCGAGTCTAAGCCGCTGCAGCACTTCAACAATTATCTTAAAGGGGAAAACACCTTATTCTTCTTAAAACCCAAACCCAGCTCTCCAGATCAACCAGGCGACAGTGCCCCTCCATCTCCAGGAGCGGGATCATCACCTGCCCCAGCGTCCGGAATATTGCCAGTCCTGCATGCAGTCCACATCAACAACCTTGGTGTTCCAGCGTCTGCACCGTTATTCATGGGGAACCCTGTCCTCACTACCTACAATGAAGACCCCTTCACCCTGAGGGATTTCAAAGAAAGGATCCAGAGTTTGTTTGTAGTTTACTCTTTCCCTCCTAATCAACAGGTGCAATTGCTCACAGGACAACTACAGGGACCAGCATTAGAGGAAGTCCGCACCTGGACAGCCTTCGAGAAGGTAACTGTAGAGAAGATCTTTGAAGGACTGTTCCAGGTATTTAAGTCACACTCTCTGTCAGAGGTATGAAAGGCATCGGAAGCCAGGTGAAACCTTGAGAGCATATGCCATAGCCCTACAGAATGCCCTAGAGACTGCTCAAAAATTAGATGGTATAACTCCCGAGCTGGGCAACATGGTGTTAATGGACAGATTTATTGATGGGGCTTATAATAAGTGGGACAAATCCCAGCTGTGAATGTTAGTGGTCCAAAACCCCAACTTGTTATTCCCTGCTTTCAAGAGATTGGCTATCCTAGTGAATGAGTCCGGGACTGAGTAAGAAGAAGCTTGTCCACCTGTCCAAGAGCTATTAGGGGTGGTAACCAGACCTATACCACCACAATCACCAGCCTCCTCCCCAGTGTCACCTGCTTTGCCAGTCACAGCAGCCTCACATTTACAGAGTGTTAGGCAGGACATTGAACAACTGACTAAGGCTGTGAAAAAGCTTGACACCCGGTCCGCCCCACCTGGGTGAACCACCCCTACCCAGAAAACCTGCTCCTGCTCCCCACAATTTTAACCCCTGCAACCCTCTGCCTAATAGACCCTCAGGGACTTAAAAACCCTTTTGAACCTATTGTAGTAAACCAGGACATTGGAAACTGAAGTGTTGGGATTTAAACGGATTTCCCCTGAGGTCGCGGACCGGCCCTTAGGAAAATAGTCATCAGGTCCAATCTCCGAACGACCTTAGTCAAGACTCTCACTTTATGTCGCCTCCTGCCCCTAAAGATATTGTAGAAGGTTTACCGCTAGAGGTGTTGATAGATACATGGTCACAAGTGTCTACTATACCTAACAATGTTTTTCATCAGCATTGGGATGCTCGTTTATTGTGTGAACTGGAGGATGTTAACTTCAGAGTAGTTGCGGGTAATTGGCAACCGGTCCTCAGACATGGATACCTGGAGCCAACCATTCAGTTGGGACTGCATGTACTTAGCGGGCAGGGAGAGATTATAACTAATGTGACAGATAAGGGGTTTGCTGAATTTATACTGGGCATGAACATTATGAAAATCTGTTTTGTTGAAATAGTACATGCTTTGCATGTCTCTTTTCCCCTTATGTCCCCTTCAGGCCAGCGAGCTGCACAGCACCACTTAAAAAGTTCTACAAGCAGAGCGGAAGTTTGGCAACAAGCAAGGTGAAATGAGTTCGACTACAAGACATCCGGTCGGTGACCTTGCAACCCAACACAGAGACTATCATCTGGTGTTGTGCACATCCCGGAGCCAAGAATAGAGACTATCAAACCCTCCTGGAGTCTTTGCATCCAGTACGAGTCCTCCCGAGCCATGGTGGGCATAACTCCAACTACCCCCCAAGGGACCAAGTCAAGGGAGTCATCAATATTGTCAAAAGGTACCATGAAGCTTTTGCAAACACCCCACAGATTTCGGGCATATGTCCATGATCCAACACAGAATCCTGACAGGCCACAGCCCACCTATAAAGGAAAGACACCGCCCGGTCGTGCCGGACATGTATCAGACTGTCAAGAAGATGTTGGCCGACATGAAAGAGGCAGACATCATCCAAGAAAGTCAGAGTCCCTAGGCAGCGCCACTTCTCCTGGTCAAGAAAAAAGACGGAACCATCCGCTTCTGTGTCCACTACAGGAAACTGAACAATGTCAAACATAAGGACGCTTATCCTCTGCCAAGGATCGAGGAGTCACTCACAGCCCTCGGGTCTGCTGCTTACTTCTCCACCCTGGACTTAACCAGCGGATATTGGCAAGTGCCCATGGCTGTGGAAGACTGGGAGAAGATAGCCTACGTGACACCCATGGGACTGTTAGAGTTTAAAAGTATGCCGTTTGGGCTATGTAATGCCCCTACTCATGTCAGCATTTGATGGAAAAGTGCCTGGGTCATCTAAATTTTCAAAGTGTCCTATTGTACCTGGATGATGTCATTGGGTATTTCGAGTCCTACCAGGAAACCCTCACTCATCTGTCAGACGTCTTCCATGTCCTGATCAGGCATGGGCTGAAGATCAAGCCATCAAAGTTTCACTTGCTCAAACCTCAGGTACACTACCTGGGTCATATTGTCAGCGCCTAGGGAGTCCAGCCCAATCCTGGAAGCTGTCCAGAACTGGCCTACCCCGCGCACGGGGAAAGATGTCAGGAGTTTCCTGGGATTTGCCAGCTACTACCGCCGCTTTATTCCCCACTATGCCCAGAAAGGGCAAGCGTGAGTAGTAGCCTATGTCAGTCATAACCTGCGAGGAGCAGAGAAGAATTATACAAACTACAGCTTATTGAATTTAGATCTTCTTGCCCTGGTATGGGCCATGACCGAAAAGTTCAAAGACCACTTGGCTGCCATGCCATTTACTGTCTACACAGATAATAACCCATTGGGCCACCTGAACACTGCCAAGTTGGGTGCCATCAAACAACGTTGGGCTTCAAGATTAGCCAATTACAGTTTCACCATCAAGTACAGAAGCAGCAAGTCGAATGTCAATTTACTGTCTTGGATGACCCCCGGTGAAGAACAACCTGTCAAAGACGTGTGGGAGGATGTGGAGATGCCCCCGTTTTTTTTACGGTTCTTGAACCAGAATGTTGGGACAGCCCTGATGGACAGTGAACCCAGGTCCGAAAAGGTTAAAGAAGACCTGTACACCTGGAAGACTCTTCAAGATGAAAGTCGAGTCATGGGGATCTGTTGGACTGTTTGTGCACAAAGGGCTGTTGTGCCAAAATTCTTTGCATCCTGTTTCTGGTGATTGACTTCATCAGATTCTGGTTCCCCGAAGAGACGCGGCGATGGTCCTTAACACATACCATGACAAGTCGGGACACTTTGTAGTCCACAAGACCGAAGCTACTATTTTACTGAAGATTCTATTTTATTGGAATGTGTGCAAGGATGCACGAGCACCCCTCCATTCTGTCCAGAGTGAAAGGCCTAACCAGTAGGTGGCGTTAGACCATGTCAAGTTGAATCCTACCCAGTCCGGGTACACTTATGCTGTCACCATGGTGGATCACTACTCTAAATGGGTTTTCGTTGTCCCCGTCAAAGATCTTACAGCCAAGACAGTGGCCCAGATGTTCTACTCCAATTGGGTGCAAACCCTTGGGTGTCTGGAGTCCGTCCTAACCGACCGGGAACGGCCTTCAAGGCCCAACTCTTCCAAGAGCTATGTCAATTCCATGCCTGCAAGAAACTCCGGACTACTGCTTATCATCCCCAGGGGAACGGGCTCATTGAACGCATCAACCAAGTCTTTATCCACATGTTGCGAGCCGCCTCTGTGTCAAGACAAGAAGAGTGGCCCCGACTGCTGTCCGAATTATTGGAGATCTATAATGACACAGTCCCCTGTTCTACAGGGGTACATCCCTTTCTACTTGATGATGGGGCACCATGGACAGTGGCCTTAAGATCGGACATTTGGGCTCCAAGCTCTGTTCAACGACCCTCCGCAAGCCTCCATGGAGTGGAGTGAATTGTCAGCAAGAAGATGGGCGAGGCCCAGCAGAGACAACAGGAGGATTATAAACGTCATGCTTCTGCCAAACCACTTCAGTTTGGTGATAAAGTCTGGCTGCGGGAAGTTTCCAAGGACCCACAAGTTAGACTCTATCTGGGAGACAGAACCGTACACGATGACAAAGATTAACTGATAATGGGAAGTTATGTACCACACATAGTCAGTTCACATATGGTAAAAGTAGTCCACACATATACAAATAGTTAAGACAGAACTGTAACATTATTTGTTGTACCAGTCCACAAGTTCTAAATATATACAGGTATATGTCTAATGTTTCCTCTCCTGTCCACGTGTGCAGGGTACTTTACTGGCCAGAGGGTTCACCTGATATCTAGATAATGCATGTGGAGCGACAGAATTGATAAATGTAAAGGTTACACTGTTGTATAGTGTAACAACGTATATTGAATTCTGGGGAGAAGAGTTGAGAACTGAGGGGCCCCAGCAGCCAAGGCATTGGGTAAATAGCCCCCGGCAGCCCAATCCGTGAATCTATGTATATTGATATGTATATTGTTGTCTTGAGTGTCAGAAAGGAGTTACAAAGTCAAATTAACTCCATATGTTTAAAGACATTGTATGGACATTCACCATGCCACATGGACTCATCCTTATTTTGTTTCATAATCCAGACCTGAGAAGGGCATTGTGCATAAATGCCCCAGGAACTGTCACTTGGCCTCAGTGGCTCCTTCAGTCCTCTGCCATCTAGGACTGGGTGTCAAGGATGTCTTTAATTAAGAAGGGGAGTTTGTGGTGGCCCAGTACAGGAGGTGTTGCCCCGTGCTCCTGTTGTCCTGTCAGGCAGCCTCCTTCAGTGTCCCCAAGGCCCCCTGCACTTGTTTCCCCATTGTAAATATGAGTTACCATATTATAAAATGTAATGTTGCTTTAAGAGTTATACCATGTGATATGTCATGTGACCAGGTGATCCCAAGGGTGACCTATGGGCTTCCTGCTAATCTCCCCCATATAAGCCCTGGGTGGAGCTAGCTTTGCTCTCTTTGAGCTCCGCTCTTCTGCAAAGCTGAGGTCCAGTGCAGTCGTGCCTAATGTGTGTGTCCAGAGTGTTGGAGACCTCAAAGTCAAGTCCTGGAGCCACCATCAATTCAAGTAAGCTAAAGTAACAGCTTTATGAGTCAAGTTAAGTCAGTCCCTGTCCTCTGTCAAGTCAGCATGGTCTGCATTCAATTGTCCAGTCCTGCTACAAGTCCCAGCAAGCCCTTAAGGTCTCTGCGTCACCTGTCTCCTCCTTGTCTACTCTCAGCATAGCTACCGTTGTCCGTAACTTGGCATTGGAGTCTTTATTGCCCCCGTGCCTAGCGCAGGATCCAGTGATATACCTTCGGATGGTTATAGGCTAAACCACGCCCTGGCATCACAAATACAAGGGCTTTATGCCATCTGCCCCTAGGGTAACAACATCTGCCCTGCACCACACACCCTGCCACCACATAATGCTCCCAGGGTATCAGTGGGAATAATCCTTAATTAAGCAACTTTCAGTTTTCACAGCTCGGGTGGGGAATATGAAATGACAGTGCCATACTTTCATATTTCTTTGAGTTAGCGGGGCTACTCCGCAGCCACCCGCCCACATCTCCCACCTGCCTGCTTGCTGGTTCAACTACAACTTTCAGCATGTCCTCACTGTAAGAGCATGCTGGGATTTGTAGTCTTGCAACAGCTAGCCGGCACCGCCTGCTAGCTGTTGCAAGACTACAATTCCCAGCATTCCCCTACAGTGAGGACATGCTGGGAATTGTAGCTGCAACAGCTAGTGGGCAGGTGGTAGATAAGGTGGGTGGCTGGGGATCCATTTTAACACCAGGGTGCCTCCAGCTGTTGCTAAACTACAACTCCCATCATGGAAGTTGTAGTTTAGGAACAAGGTGCCTCCAGCTGTTGCTAAATTACAACTCCAAATACGGGAGTTGTATGTCACGATCACACCCTATCGGTCCAGCCAAGACATTAGAGAGAGTGTAATGGTGCAAGGGTTAAGGCCACCAGACCTCTGGGTATCCACTACTAGTCCCAGCAAGTCACCAAATTAACCCTTAGATAAACGTGTTTCCACCAGAGCTGCCTTCAGAAAGGTGAGCTCATATATTTAGAGATCAAAGACCAGAGCTGATTAATTAAACATTTAATCTGATAAAAGGTATCACAGACCTATATATACAAAAATAAATAAATGACATACAGTTACAAAAATATGAAAGAGTTTAGCAAGGCAAGTTCAGAAAACAAAAGATGAAGTTCTTACAGCATGATGGTATAGCCGTCCTTGTCAGTGAGAGTCCAGCTCTTGTCAGCTTTTGGCACAGCCTTGAACACCAGTTGAGTCCAGCATTTTAAGTCTTATCTGCTTCTTTGGAGTCTTTGGAGGGAAACTCCATTTCCCCCCTCCTCTCTGATCCCACCAGGTGGGGCATCTCTCTTCCTGACCCCTTATCTGTTTGATTATATGATGGGACCAGAGTGCATGACTTCAAAGGAGAAACCAAACAGCCAGACCCCCAATAAAATGTAATACACAAAAACACAGTCTGAATGACCCTCACCCCCAGGTCTTAGTTTATACACAGATACAATTATAAAACACATGTATGTTTCCATAATCAGGCCTTGGGCCTGACATTGTAATTTAACAGCGAGCCTTCAGTAAAGGTGAAGCACCAGCGAGAGTCTCCCTGTTCCTAAACTACAACTCCTATCATTTCCAGACAGCCAAAGGCTGGGGGTTGCGCCAACCCCCAATTATTACCCCTGTACCCACCTCCACAGGGGTACTTTGAAGAGCCGGTACTAACAGGCCCAGAGCTTCAAAAATGGTGCTCCTGGGCCCTTAGGCGGTAACATGCTGACGTTATTTAGCCTGGGGAGAGCCAGTAACAATGCTCCTTGCCCACCCTGGTAACGTTAGAGTGTTGCTGCTTGGTTGATATCTGGCTGAGAATGAAAATACGGGGAACCCTATGCCTTTTTTCCCCATAAAAATATAATTTTAAAAATGTGTGTGATTCCCCTTATTTTTATTCTCAGCCAGATACCAACCAAACAGCAACAGCCTGAAGTTACCAGGGTGGACGAGGAACATTGTTACTGGCCCTCCCCCGCCTAAATAACACCAGCCTGTCACCACCTAGGCCCAGGATCACCATTTTTGATGCTCTGGGCCTGTTGGTACTGGCACCTTCCTAGAACCCCTGTGGCAGTGGGTACCGGAGTAGTAATTGGGGGTTAGCGCTAGCTGTTTTTATGGCTGACGCTAAGCCCCAGCTTAGTAATTGATTCTGTCTATAAGACGACTTCCACTAATAAGCCTGTAAAAATAAAAAATAAAATAAAAAAACAACACGTTTAAAAAACTTTTATTCCCAAAAATATTCCCCCACAATCCCTCATTAACCATTTTATTAATATTAAACAACAAAAAAACGCTGGTCACCGTACACCACCGAATTTGAAGTAGTCCTCTGCGTACAAGGATCCAAAATGAGAAGAATAAAAAACACACAAAAATGGGTTAGTACATTTAGGGGGAAAAACTTGGTTAAAAAATGTTATAAACATTTATTTATTTTTTTGCTTATGTGTGCTAAAAAATGGTATTCCAAAGTGATTTATTGTTTTTTTTTTTTTTTGCTTATGTGAGCCAAATTTATCATACTCCTGAGATAGTATGATAAATGTGTCACACGTAAGCAAAACCAAAGCAAACCTCCATATGTTCAATTAGTTGAGGTGCTTATAGTCCAGTAAATATCGATCGCAGGTGCTGAACAGCATTGCAGTAATTAAATAAAGCCACCTGATAAGAGGAGCTTTAGGCTGGCTTTTTAACCATAGCATGTTGGTGGGCAGTACTGGATGCCAAGACTGGTGCTTTAATGTATTAATAAGCTCAATACAAATATAAACATGACATTTTTTTTGTCTGTATCTGTGCTGGTAGGAAAAGTGTAGTAGGCTGTACAATTCTGCCTGCCAAAAAAAACTGTAATGGAGGCATTAACCATCAGAAAAATCCAATTATAATCAATAGAACCATTAAATGAACCATTTATTTTTATTGTTCTTTGACAACAATTGAGCAGCATCATATAGAGTAAATGTCTTTATGCTTTTTTGCATATCATCAATAGTGTGAAAAATATCCTGCAGCATTGCATGTCTGGAAATGGACCACACTTGTCACATAATAAAGTCTAAAGGGAGGACAATTCCAATTTAATTATTTGTAAATAATTCTGCAAAAAATAAAGTCAAGATTTTATAAGGTTTTAAGGGGTACTCCAGTGGAAAACTTTTTTTTCTTTTTTTTTTTTTTATCAACTGGTGCCAGAAAGTTAAACAGATTTGTAAATTACCTCTCTAAGAAAATCTTAATCCTTCCAGTACTTATTAGCTGCTGAATACTACAGAGGAAATTATTTTTGAAACACAGAGCTCTCTGCTGACATCATTACCACAGTGCTCTCTGCTGACATATCTGTCCATTCTAAGAACTGTCCAGAGTAGGAGAAAATACCCATAGAAAACATATGCTGCTCTGGACAGTTTCTAAAATGGACAGAGATATCAGCAGAGAACACTGTGGTCATGATGTCAGCAGAGAGCATTGTGTTCCAAAAAGAATAGAATGTTCTCTGTAGTATTCAGCAGCTAATAAGTGCTGGAAGGATTAAGATTTTTTAATAGAAGTAATTTACAAATCTGTTTGCCTTTCTGGCACCAGTTGATAAAAAAAAAATATATATATATATTCCACCGGAGTACCCCTTTGACACCCAGAGCAAATTATGTTTCAATAAAAACATGTAAATTCTTGAAGCAGAAAATACTCCTCATCAGGGCATTCCACTGACATCAATGGGGCTTTTATTCCAGGCAGAAATTCCACATGGAAATTCTGCTTGAAGTCTCCTCATGTACAATGGTTTTTGTATGGAGAAGTAGAGGAAATTCAGCCTGAAAATTCAGCCATGTGAACATAGCCTTACACTAACTCTATTTGGTGAGAGCAGATCCAGGTTTCAGTGTGGGGCCAAGACATTTGACTACACTAAGGATAGGGAATTTTTTGTGCTTCAGTTCTGCTTGTTACAACAGTCTGTTTAACCCCTTAAGGTCAATGGATGTAAATGTACGTCCTGGTGCGGTGGTACTTAATGCGCCAGGACGTATATTTACATCCTGTACATGACACGAGCATCGGATCCAACAGCCAGGGACCCGCTGGCAATGGTGGACATCAACGATCGCGCTGATGTCCGCCATTAACCCCTCAGATGCAATTCTCAATACAGATCATGGCACATGCGGCAATGCGGGCTTCCTAATGGATAATCAGATCAGATCATCCAGGATGGCGGACGGAGGTTTTCTTATCTGCTTCGGCTCTCCCTGGGGTTATCTTCTCTGGTCTGACATCGAGCAGACCAGAGAAGAAGATTGATGAAAATACTGATCAGTGCTATGCCCATGAACAGTATTAGCAATCTATTGATTACGGCACAAAAAATGTGCCCTCATACAATTTGTCTCACAAAAAAACAAGCCCTCATATGGGTCTGTGGATGGAAAAATAAAAATGTTATGGATTTCTGAAGGCAAGGGAAAAAAATGAAAAACACAAAAATGAAACTGGCTTTGACCTTAATGGGGAACTCTGGCGCTAAAACATCTTTCCCCTATCCAAAGGATAGGGGATAAGATTCCTGACCGCGGGGGTCCCGCAGCTGGGGACACCCGTGATCTTCCACGCCGCACCCCATGACGCCCCCTCCGTAGGCTTGCATTGAGGGGGCGGAGACGTGATGTCATACAGGGCGGAGCCGTGACGTCACTATGCTCCGTCCTTGTGATCGCTAGTAATCAGACCCGGAGCGAGCATGCTCCAGGGGCTGATGCTAACGGGGTGCGGCGTGGAAGATCATGGGGGACCCCCGCGGTCAGGAATCTTATCCCCTATCCTTTGGATAGGGGATAAGATGTCTTAGCGCCGGAATACCCCTTTAAGGCCCAAATGAACTGTGTCCTTAAGGGGTTTTAAGAGGTACTCCGACCCAAAACATCTTATCCCCTATCCAAAGGATCGTGGGGGTCCCGCTGGTAGGGACCCTGCAATCTTGCCAGCAGCACCCCCGTTTCTCAGCTGCACAGAGCGAGGATCTCTCTGTGGCTGATGACGGGCGATGCAGGGGACAGAGTATCGTGATGTCACGGCTCCGCCCCCTCAATGCAAGTCTATGGGAGGGGGCAGGACGTGATGTCACAAGGGGACATCACAATACTCTGTCCCCTGGATAGGGGATAAGATGTCTAGGCACGGAGTACCCTGAGGAGATTTTTTTTACATCCACTTACAGAAGATAAAGTCGATTTTCATTAAACATAAGAGAAGCTGAAAAAAGTAGGATTACTCAATTCTCAAACATTTGAAATAGGAAGTTCAGAATATTATTAATTTGCAATATAGGGTGGTCATTGCTAAAGAGAGGCGGTGACAAACAAGCAATGTGAAAGAAAAAAGAGGCCAAGTATATTTTTACTCTTGATTCCCTTCATTCAATGGGATTAAACCTTACGTTGAGTTATATAATGTTGGATTTATAAATGTTTTAATATTGTTTTTTAATTTCCTTTTTTTTTCACACTTGAAATGTGGGGATCACATACATGCATCAATTCACAAGGAGGATGTGACCTGTAATGAAGTTCAAGCCACCTGTGGACCTATTGCTAACAATGTCTATACATTGTATTATCTTATTTGAGCTCTATAAAATAACTTGAAAAAGGCAAAAGTAAAAATAAATGAAAATGTACTAAAACTTTACTGATAAAATTAGACATTGCTTGTGAATTATAGAATAGTCCAATATTTAGCAATTATTCTTTCTTGGGTGTTTTTAGCTGTGTGTTTTGGGTTATTTCCCTGTTGGAGGACCCATAACCTGTGACTGAAACCAAGCTACCTGACACTAGGCAGCACATTTTTACTCCAGAATGCCTTGATAGTCTTGAGATTTCATTGTACAGTATACAGATTTAATACATCCTGTGTCAGATGCAGCAATGCATTCAGCTCTTTGTCGTTGACAGTACTACCACTACCACCCTGCTCTGAACACATCACCTCCTCGTCACCTGGTTCCACACATCCCATCCAAAACTACATTATCACCATCAAACTCCTCCTCATCATCCTCTGATAACCTTTGATGTGTGATGCTCCTTGCTCCACCTCAGCCTATCCACCATGCTGTCTTACAATATCACAACCAGACTTGCAACTAGAGATGAGCGAATTGAAGCTGACGAACCTGAATTAGTTACGAATTTCCGGAAAAATTCAATTCGCAATGAATGCGAATATCGCCGCGATTCTATTGTGTGAATCACTTCATTAAACCCCATTTACTGCAGTCCAGGCTCCAGGGCATCAAAAATGGCGGATTCACATGTCAATACATGGGGCAAGGAATGCTGGGAAGGCAAGGTGGGAAGGGAAGTAGGCAGTATGACCCTGAATCACATGCAGGATACAGCCTATCAGAAGCCAGTCACCCCTGTGATGTCACAGCCCTATATATTTGGCAACCATTTTGCGGCTCGTCATTTCATTCATTACACTGCAGAGAGATAGGACGAACATTGCTTTGTGTGTGTGTTACACAGAAAAGCTTGTTGCAGCAGCAGCGTTTCACCTCCTAGTAACCTCAGCCTTCTGTTGGACACAGAGCACAGCATTTTTGCACATAAATTAACTCTTATTGCATCGATTAACCCCTCAGGCACTGTGAACAGCATTGTATTACAAAGAGGGGCAGAGACCTGTGTGTTTCCTCATCTGCAGAAACATTTTCACAGGAGGGAGAAATATTTTTTTAGGGCAAATCTGTGTCTTTGTTCCACAACAACTGGTCTGCTGGTTATACTAGTCTGTAGACTGTATAATCCATACCCAGCAGTCCATTCCTAATAGTATTTGAGAGTGAGTCTTTTTGCAATTTTGGGTTAAGTACACAGTGACTGTGTGCTTCAGCATTGTTGTGTACTGCTGATGCTGTGGTAAAATTTTTTTTTTATTGTACTATAGCGCATTTTTCTGCCCTCATAAGTGCATACCACATACCTACATCTAAGTGGAGTACTATTTTGTACCAGTTAATCTGTCAAGGGCCTACATACTGTTAAAGGACAGCCAAAAGTAATTACCTACTGCTGTTTTACTCAAATAATTTTTGAAGCGTACAGTGGCGCATTTTTCTTCCTCTATAAGTGCATATCACATACCTACATCTAAGTGGTGTACTATTGTGTACCTGTTAATCTGTCAAGGGCTTACATACTGTGAAAGTCCAGGCTAAAGTAATCACCGGCTGGTGTTTTACTCTTGTCGGTCACCATGGTTCCCAGATTTTGTGGAGTAAGTCGTTTTATTAGTAAGTATCCAGTATTACGGGATGAATGATGTAATTCCACTGCTTCATTTCCTACAAGTGTTGGAAACAATCGCTGGTCAGGGCAATGGAGACATTGTGCCTACATCTCATGGCCACGTGAGCCCTGTGGGGGCTGAACTGGAGGAGGAGGATGAGGGGCACAATGGAGCACAGTTTAGGTTTCATGAGATGGGCGGTGTTTCTAGTCATCTGACAGGAGAGAAGGAGCATGATCAACTAGACGAGCTAGAGGGTTATGAGGAAGGCAAGACAGAGGACCCAGACACACCGTGGCAGTATGCAGTGGAGATGGAGACAGGTAGTCCCTCAGAGTCACAAATGGCACGATGCATGCTCAGCTGCTTGCGTAGAGACCGCTGAATTGTCAACATGCGGCAGCAGGATGACTTCTGGCTCTCCACCTTATAGGACCCTCGCTACCAGCACAAAATAGCGGCCTTTTTTACACCCAATGAGAGGGAGGACAAACTGACCTAGTAAAGAGAGATCCTACGTAATCAGTCGGCCGATGCCTATTGGCACCATCATCCATCGACTCGCAGGTCTTACTCGGGGGGGGGGGGGCCCTCTGCGCTCACCTTCCACTACCATGGCTGCTGGGGAGGGGTGGGGTGGCAGGAACAGTACCAGCTCCATCAGCAGCAGCCTGAGTCTGCAGTCGCTGATGAGTACCTTTCTTCACCAGCATAGTGAAGCAACTCATCAGCAGCAGGTAGACATGAAGCAGGACCTGAATCAGCAGGTGGTGGCATACCTTGACATGGCCATGCCAACAAACCTTGAAGATCCGCTGGACTTCTGGGCAGCCAAATTTGATTTATGGCCGCAACTAGAAGAGTTTGCCCTGGAAAAGCTGTCCTGACCGTCCAGTAGTGTGTCATCACAGCGGGTGTTTAGTGCAGCGGAGGCCATAGTCACCCCAAGGAGAACTCGTCAGTTCACAAAAAATGTGGAGAGACTGACCTTTGTGAAGATGAATCAGGCATGGATCAGCCAGGATTTCCACCCACAAATGCCAGATGCATCAGAGTAGATTGACCATGGTGCTACACCAACACTTCACAAATATGGATACTGCCAAACAGATTTAAGGCACTGCTCCCATTTACAAACATTCCAGCCACCTTCATCACCGGGTACTGGTATTGCCACCCACCGCACCACTCTGTCACCGGGTCACTTTCAGGACTCCTGATGCTGCTGCCACCTCCAGGCTGCTTCATTCAGCCACTATATGGGCTCCTTATGCTTTCCCCACCTCCAGGCTGTGTCATTCAGGCAATATATTGTTTTCTGATGCTGCTGGGACTGTCTTGGATATTACCTACAATTTTTTATGGTAGCACTAGCAAACATACATGCTCAATAGAGATTTCAACATTGATCTTTCAATCTTAGGGGTTATAAAACCCTCTTGAGTACTGCTGCTGCCTGCTCCTGACTGTGTCTTTCAGGATCTACTTGGCTTATGTATGCTGTTGGGCTTGGTCCTTTAATTTTTGGATGTTAGCACTAGCTTACATCCATGCTTAATTGAGATTTCAACATTGATCTTTCAATGTAAGGGGTTACGAAACCCTCTTGTGTACTGCTGATGCCTGCTCCTGACTGTGTGTTTCAGGAACTACTTGGCTTACTGGTGCTGCTGGGCTATGGCCTTACATTTTTAGATGTTAGCACTAGCTTACATACATGCTTAATTGAGATTTCAACATTGATCTTTCAATCTTAGGGGTTACATGGTTTAGTGATACTAAACTACATGGTTTAGTGATACTACTGGGCTTGAGCCTGGCATTTTTGGATGGTAGCACTAGCATCTTCAATAGAGATTTCAACATTCACTTTTAATGTTAGGGGTTGTGAACCCCTCTTGTGTACTCATGCTGCTGCCTGCTCCTGTCTGTGTCATTCAGCAACTACATGGTTTAGTGATGCTGCTGGGCCTAGGACATTACCTATATATGTTTACGGTAGCACTAGGTACCATACATCTTCAATTGAAATTTCAAAATTCATCTTTTATTCTTAGAGATTGTGAGGCCCTATTGCCTCCTCATATGCCGCCAACTCCAGGCTGTGCCATTCAGACACTATATGGTCTCCTCATGCTGCCAACTCCTTCACACTGTGTCATTCAGACACCATATGGTCTCCTCATACTTCAGCCACCTCCAGGCTGTGTCATTCAGCCACTATATGGTCTCGATATATTGACTGTGTATTGTAGGAAGCATGTGGCTATTCCTGAGTTACTCTCCCAACATTATTGCCATGTTGATACCAGATCAGTAATAAAAGGAATATTGCCAAGGACTAGCAGAAGCAGGGAACTGTGGATACTGACCACCGCCTGTTGGAATTGACTGACTATCCCAGGTGGTAGATTTCCCATTTTGAAGTTCCTCAGTTCTAGTAGGCTTTAAGTTGTTCATTCTTTGTTGTGGTTCTTCAGTTGCAGAATTAACTCCTTGGGGACGAAGGGCGTATGCATACGCCCTCGTGTCCCGTCACTTAAGGGCGGAGGGCGTATCCATACGCCCTCCGTATTTCCGATCACTGCCGCTCGCCGGGCGGTGATCGGACTGGGATGCCTGCTGATATCTATCAGCAGGCATCCCGTGGCAATGCCTAGGGGGGCCCTGAGACCCCCCCATATCGGCGATCACAGCAAATCGCAGGTCAATTCAGACCTGCGATTTGCCGCGATCCGGGCAAATCGGGTCACTGGTGACCCGATCTCCCGGAAAATAAGACTGATCGGAGCTGTCAGAGACAGCTCCGACCAGCCTAAAGCATAGGAGCGAGGTGGCAATGTTGCCACCCCCTCCAATCCCCTGCCATTGGTCGGTCAGGCTGACCACCAATGGCAGGAGGGGGGCGGGGGGTTACAGTTCATTTCCCCCAGCTCTGCGCACCGATCGAAGTCGGTACAGAGCAGAGGGAACACTGGGGGTGAGGGGGGGGGGGGAACATGGCCCGGCTTACCCGGACCGGCATCGGGGGCAAAGGTGGCGGCATCCCGGCGCAACGGCGGCAGGAACAAGCGGCGGCAGGAGGAAGAGCGGCGGCCGGAAAGTGCGGCTGAGAAGGCTGCAGTGAAGATCGCGGTAAGTGATCCTCACTGCGGCCTTCTAAAAGCTGCAAAACTACAACTCCCAGCATGCCCACACAGCCAAAGGCTGTCTGGGCATGCTGGGAATTGTAGTTTTGCAACATCTGGAGGGTCACAGTTTGGAGACCACTGTGTAGTGGTCTCTAGACTGTGGTCCTCCAGATGTTGCAAAACTACAACTCCCAGCATGCACTGACTGTCTGGGCATGCTGGGAGTTGTAGTTTTGCAACATCTGAAGTGGCACAGTTTGGAGACCACTATATGGTGGTATCCAAACTGTAGCCCTCCAGATGTTGCAAAACTACAACTCCCAGCATGCCCAGACAGTCAGGGATGCTGGGCGTGTAGTTCTGCAATATCTGGCCCTTCAGATGTTGCAGAACTACAACTCCCAGCATGCCTGGACAGTCTGGGCATGCTTGGAGTTGTAGTTTTGCAACATCTGGAGGGCTACAGTTTGGAGGCCACTGTTCTTCCCCAGTTGTTGCATAACTACAACTCCTAGCATGCCCAGACTGTCCAGGCATGCTGGGAGTTGTAGTTCTGCAAGATCTGAAGGGCCAGATATTGCAGAACTACACGCCCAGCATCCCTGATTGTCTGGCCGTGCTGGGAATTGTAGTTTTGCAACAGCTGTAGGCACACTGGTTGGGAAATACTGAGCTAGAGTCTGTTTCCTAACTCAGTGATTCATACCTGTGTGCCTCCAGCTGTTCCAAAACTACAACTCCCAGAGTGCACTGACAGACCGTACATGCTGGGAGTTGTAGTCTTGCAACAGCTGGAGGCACATGGGTTGGAATCACTGAGCTAGAGTCTGTTTTCTAACTCAGTGGTTCCCCACCAGTGTGCCTACAGCTGTAGTAAAACTACAACTCCCAGCATGTACGGTCTGTCAGTGCATTCTGGGAGTTGTCATTTTGCCACAGCTGAAGGTTTGGGGCGCCCCCCCCCCCCCTTGGGGCGCCCCCCCACCCCCATGTGAATGTACAGGGTACATTCACACAGGCGGGTTTACAGTGGGTTTCCTTCAAGGAAACTTACTGTGAACCCCTGCCTGTGTGAATGTACCCTAAAAACACTACACTACACTAACAAATAATAAAAAGTAAAACACTACACATACACCCCCTTACACGTCGCCCCCCCCCCCCCAATAAAAATGAAAAACGTCTCATACGGCAGTGTTTCCTAAACGGCGCCTCCAGCTGTGGCAAAACCACAACTCCCAGTGTTGCCGGACAGCCATAGACTGTCCTGGCAGGCTGGGAGTCTTGCAACAGCTGGAGGCACCCTGTTTGGGAAACACTGCTGTAGGGTTTTGGTGGAGACAAGCCCCGTCCTTGTAACCAGGTCCACCCCTACTGCAAATTCCTTATTCAGGCCTCAAATGCGCATGGCGCTCTCTCACTTCAGAGCTCTGTCGTATTTCAAGGCAACAGTTTGGGGCCACATATGGGGTATCTCCGTACTCGGGAGAAATTGCATTACAAAGTTTGGGGGGATTTTTCTCCCATTACCCTTTGTAGAAATGGTAAATTTGGGGGAAAAACCTGCACTTTAGTGACATTTTTTTTCTCATTTACACATCCGAATATAACGAAAAGTCGTCTAACACCTGTGGGGTGTTAAGGCTCACCAGACCCCTTGTTACGTGCCTTTCCAAAATAGTATGCCATGTGTTTTTTTTGCTGTTCTGGCACCATAGGGGCTTCCTAAATGCGACATGCCCCCAAAAACCATTTCAGCAAAACTCACTCTCCAAAATCCTATTGTCGCTCCTTCCCTTCTGAGCCCTCTACTGCGCCCGCCGAACACTTGACATACACATATGAGGTATTTCCATACTCGAGAGAAATTGGGTTACAAATTTTGGGGGGCTTTTTCTCCTTTTACCCCTTGTAAAATTTCAAAAACTGGGTCTACAAGAACATGCGAGTGTAAAAAATTAAGATTTTGAATTTTCTCCTTAACTTTGCTGCTATTCCTGTGAAACACCTAAAGTGTTAACAAACTTACTGAATGTAATTTTGAATACTTTGAGGGGTGCAGTTTTTATAATGGGGTAATTTATGGGGTATTTCTAATATGAAGGCCCTTCAAATCCACTTCAAAACTGAACTGGCCCCTAAAAAATTCCGATTTTGAAAATGTTGTGAAACATTGTAAAATTGCTTCTGAACTTTGAAGCCCTCTGATGTTTTCCAAAAGTAACAACATGTCAACTTTATGATGCATACATTAAGTAGACATATTGTATATGTGAATCAAAATATTATTTATTTAGAATGTTTATTTTCCTTACAAGCAGAGAGCTTCAAAGTTAGAAAAATGCTACATTTTCTATTTTTTCATCAAATTTTGGAATTTTTCACCAAGAAATGATGCAAGTATGGTCAAAAATTTACCACTAACATAAAGTAGAATATGTCACAAAAAAACAATCTCGGAATCAGAATGAAAAGTAAAAGCATCCCAGAGTTATTAATGTTTAAAGTGACAGTGGTCAGAATTGCAAAAAATGCTCCCGTCCTTAGGGTTATAATGGGCTCCGTCCCCAAGGAGTTAAAGGGGTATTCCAGGAAAAACATTTATTATATATATCAACTGGCTCCAGAAAGTTAAACAGATTTGTAAATGATGGCATAGAAGAGAAATGGAAAAAAGTCCGCAGACTCACCATGAACTTCTTTTTCGGGTATTTTCTTTATTGCATACTCATATACAAAATTAGTGCAGAGGGGGAGAGGGATCATGGTGGGGGGTATTCACTGTCAGGCGACAGAATCTGTTTCGCTCAGTACTCGAGCTTCTTCTGGCCTGGAGTATCAAGCCGTTTCTTATACAGCTGGGTCCTCAGGTCTAATTTCTTAGTACCTCCCATCTGCCTTGACGTAGGCATTCAGGGCGTTAGCTTCAACCTAGCATCAAAATACGCCCTACTATACCTATTGTCATAAAAATATGGCTTTTACATATAAATAATCAGAAGAGGGGTAGGGAAAATGTGCATTTAAAAACAAGGTGCATAATCAACCTTATCATTCAAGCCTAAGGGACCTGTTGCGGCAGAGTGAATAATCCAATATGTTTCTCGCTGCAACAGGAGACGATCTAAGTCAATTCCTTGTCTAGGTTTAACCCTTTCCACTCCGGAAAAAGTGAGCACTTCTGGTTTCCCTCCATGAATTTCCACTGCATGGGATATTAAACGTGGAGCACCTTTCAGTGTGCGCAGTGAGTACATATGCTCACGTATTCTGTTACATAGCTGGCGAATAGTTTTCCCTTTTTAGTGGAAGCCACAAGGGCAGTATATAACGTATACTACATACTTTGTATGACATGTAATTAAATCACTAACTGTATGTGTCACAGGTCCCATACGCATTGTTTTCAACTCTGCATTAAAGTTACAAAAATTACATGTCCTACATGCATAAATCCCTTTTGGTGTGATGTTTTCTAACCACATTGTATCTTTTTTAAGAGGTGTTTTTCTACTTTGTTGCAAAATATCACCTAAAGACTTATTTTTCTGTATGAGATTAGTGGTTTGAGACTGGCTATTTCTTTTAAGTCGGGATCCCCGTCTATAATGTGTCAGTTCCGTCTGACCGCTTGTTCAATAATATGATTTATTGGTGAATTCTGAAAAGTAAAGGAGAAACGTTTTTTTAGTTGGTTCTGATTTTTTCAATTTCTTGCTTATTAGAAGGTTTTCTCTGTTTAATTTGTCAGCTCGCTCTCGTCCTTCTTTTATTAGAGTATTGGGATATGACCGCTCTAAAAGGCGTTTGGTTAGATCATCTGCTTGTGTGTTGTAAGACTCGTCAGATTCATTATTTCTTCGCAACCTTACAAATTGTCCATAGGGGACACCCTTCTTCACTGAGTTTGGATGAGAACTGTTATAGCGGAGGATGGTGTTCCTGGATATAGGTTTTCTATATCCTTCACTTGTAAGTCTATTACCTGTCACTAGTAGTTTCATGTCCAGAAATTCAAGTGATGATCCACCATATTGCGATGTAAAGGACATATTAATGGAATTATTTGAATTAAGGTAAGTAACAAAGTTATTAAACTGTGACTCGGAGCCTGACCATGCTATCAAAATGTCATCCACATATCGCATGTATAATTTAATACATGCGATATATGTATTATTGGATGAAAAAACTATTTGACTCTCCAGAACTGCTAGGAACAGATTTGCGTATGTACCACTGATCAGCAAATTTAAATGTGCTGTTTGATAGCAGAAAGGTAAGGGCCTCTTCTATGAACAAAATAAATTCAGCAGATTTATTAGACTATTTGAGGAATTCTTTTATAGCTCCTAAACCTGCTTCATGGGGAATACGGGTATATAAACTAACTACGTCGATGGAGCATAAGCTCCATCCCGGTTCCCAGTTTAGAGTCTGAATGGTTTGCAACAAGTGTAAGGTGTCCTTGATGTAAACTGGTATGGAAGGGAGCAAAGGGGACAACAGCCATTCTAAGTAGTGGGAAAGATATTCGGTGGCAGACCCCATTCCCGAGACTATGGAATGTCCCAGTGGTGGGGTCTGCCCCTTGTGTACTTTTGGGAGATGATACCATGTTGCAGGTTTGGGTGTATCAGGTATGAGTCATTCAGCATTCTTTTTTGACAGCATCCCTTGTTTGACGAACTTGTGTAGGAGTGTAGTAAGACCTTTAAGAATTTTAAGAGTTGGGTCTGTTTTAAGATGGGTGTTTGTTGACCTATCACTTAATTGCCTTTCGGCTTCTTGTGTGTACATGGTCTTGTACATAAGTACTACGCTCCCTCCTTTATCTGCCCTAATAGTGACGAGGTCATATCTCTTTTTAAGATCGTGGAGTGCTGCTTGTTCTGCTTTCGTTAGATTCATGGGTGCTTCCCTATATAAAATAGATCGAACATCTTGCGATACTGAATTTTTTAAACAAGTCTAGCTGCCCTCCCGATGCTATCGGGGGGTTAAATCTAGACTTCTTTCCTTTTGTGAAGGCGTTCTGATCGTGCTCCTCTTTAACAGCATAACTAGGTTCATCAAAATCACATGCTAACATTTCTATGCATTCCTGCTCTAATAGGGTACATTCTCTAGGAAAAAAAACAAACTATCTATAACTGCTGGTGAGTCGGCTTCACATTTGTTCTGCTCAGTGGTATTTTTATTTCGGAAAAATTTTAATAAGTTAATGTCCCATAACGACTTAGCCAAGTCTATTTCGAATGTCACTGGGTCGAATCGCTCGGTCAAACCGTAATTCAGACCTCTAGATAACAAAGTGACTGTTGCTTCATTCAATGTCTCTGAAGTAAGGTTAATGACATTAGATAGAGGAGGCTCCGGGTTGGTTCCATCTAGCACTTGTTTCACAGCTCCGTTCTTCTTTTCTTTGATTCTTTCGGGTCTTTTCTTTCGTCCTCGCCGTATGTGTCTTTTCCTAAAGGGCAAGATGAGTCAGCTGCGTCTTGTTTGCTACTCTTTGCCTTTTTATCTGTATTCACATTGGGCGCGTTTTCTGTGTGGTTTTTTGGTTGGAAATGAGATGGGTGTCGCACTTGCCGAAAGTTCTTATTGGAAGGTATATTTGATTTATTATGCCATAGAAACTCCTTATCTTGGTCGTAATAAGTTTTGTCCCTTAGGAATTTTTCACGTTTCTTTCTTTTAACTTCTTCCTGTAAAGAAATTATTCTATTTTGCAATTTGAGGAAAAACTCACGTATCTGTTCTTCTGTAGCTCTCTTTCGGTATTCATATTTTGCTTTATTAAGCTCTTCGTTAATTTTGTTGTGTTCTATTCTATTTCTAGTGAGCACAATTTTCAGCAGTTTAATCGAATGCTCGTGGTGTGCTTGTTTCCATATATTGACAAAAGTTGGATCGTCTTGAAATTGTGCAGGTGTTTTGTATGTTCGTAATCCGCGTGGAGATCAGGGGGGTACCAGGGGGTATTTTATGGAATGTAATCATAAAGAGGACAATGAGCTCATTGATGTCAAATCATTAGAGCAACGCATTCTTAGCCTATCTGACAAAGAGATCAACGTCTTCTGGACTATTAACTCACTCCAGTCATATCTGCATAGTGAGCGATCTCCACGCGGATTACGAACATACAAAACACCTGTAAAATTTCAAGACAATCAAACTTTTGTCAATATATGGAAACAAGCACACCACGAGCATTCGATTAAACTGCTGCAAATCGTGCTCACTAGAAATAGAATAGAGCACGACAAAATTAACGATGAGCTTAATAAAGAAAAATCTGAATACCGAAATAGAGCTAAAGAAGAACAGATACATGTGTTTTCCCCCAAATTGCAAAATAGAATCATTTCTTTACAGGAAAAAGTTAAAAGAAAGAAACGTGAAAAATTCCTAAGGGACAAAACTGATTACGACCAAGATAAGGAGTTTCTATGGCATAATAAATCAAATATACCTTCCAATAAGAACTTTCGGCAAGCGCGACGCCCATCTCATTTCCAACCAAAAAAAAACACAGAAAACGCGCCCAATGTGAATACAGATAAAAACGCGAAGAGTAGCAAACAAGACGCAGCTGACTCATCTTGCCCTTTAGGAAAAGACACATACGGCGAGAACGAAAGTAAACATCCAGAAGAACCAAAGAAAAGAGGAACGGAGCTGTGAGACAAGTGCTAGATGGAACCAACCTGGAGCCTCCTCTATCTAATGTCATTAACCTTACTTCAGAGACATTGAATGAAGCAACAGTCACTTTGTTATCTAGAGGTCTGAATTACGGTTTGACCGAGCGATTCGACCCAGTGACATTCGAAATAGACTTGGCTAAGTCGTTACGGGACATTAACTTATTAAAATTTTTCCTAAATAAAAATACCACTGAGCAGAACAAATGTGAAGCCGGCTCACCAGCAGTTATAGATAGTTTGGTTTTTTTCCTAGAGAATGTACCCTATTAGAGCAGGAATGCATAGAAATGTTAGCATGTGATTTTGATGAACCTAGTCATGCTGTTAAAGAGAAGCATGATCAGCATAACCTCCCTTAACTAGACTTATTTCAAAATTCAGTATTGCAAGATGTTCGATCTATTTTATATAGGGAGGCACCCATGAATCTAACAAAAGCAGAACAAGCAGCACTCCACGAACTTAAAAAGAGAGATGACCTCGTCACTATTAGGGCAGATAAAGGAGGGAGCGTATTACTTATGTACAAGACCATGTACACACAAGAAGCCGAAAGGCAATTAAGTGATAGGTCAACATACACCCATCTTAAAACAGACCCAACTCTTAAAATTCTTAAAGGTCTTACTACACTCCTACACAAGTTCGTCGAACAAGGGATGCTGTCAAAAAAGAATGCTGAAAGAACTCATACCTGATACACCCAAACCTCCAACATGGTATCATCTCCCAAAAGTATACAAGGGGCAGACCCCACCCCCGGGACGTCCCATAGTCTCTGGAATGGGGTCTGCCACTGAATATCTTTCCCACTACTTAGAATGGCTGTTGTCCCCTTTGCTCCCGTCCATACCAGCTTATATCAAGGACACCTTACACTTGTTGCAAACCATTCAGATTGTAAACTGGGAACCGGGATGGAGCTTATGCTCCATCGACGTAGTCAGTTTATATACCTGTATTCCCCATGAAGCAGGTATAGGAGCTATAAAAGAATTCCTCAAATGGTCTAATAAATCTGCTGAATTTATTTTGATCATAGAAGAGGCCCTTACCTTTCTGCTATCAAACAGCACATTTAGATTTGCCGATCAGTGGTACAGACATACATACAGACATGTACATACAGACATGTACATACGCAAATCTGTTCCTAGCAGTTCTGGAGAGTCAAATAGTTTTTTCATCCAATAATACATATATCGCATGTATTAAATTATACATGCGATATGTGGATGACATTTTGATAGCATGGTCAGGCTCCGAGTCACAGTTTAATAACTTTGTTACTTACTTCAATTCAAATAATTCCGTTAATATGTCCTTTACATCGCAATATGGTGGATCATCACTTGAATTTCTGGACATGAAACTACTAGTGACAGGTAGCAGACTTACAAGTGAAGGATATAGAAAACCTATATCCAGGAACACCATCCTCCACTATAACAGTTCTCATCCAAACTCAGTGAAGAAGGGTGTCCCCTAAGGACAATTTGTAAAGTTGAGAAGAAATAATGAATCTGATGAGTCTTACAACACACAAGCAGATGATCTATCCAAACGCCTTTTAGAGCGGTCATATCCCAATACTCTAATAAAAGAAGGACGAGAGCGAGCTGACAAATTAAACAGAGAAAACCTTCTAATAAGCAAGAAATTGAAAAAATCAGAACCAACTAAAAAACGTTTCTCCTTTACTTTTCAGAATTCACCAATAAATCATATTATTGAACAAGCGGTCAGACGGAACTGGCACATTATAGACGGGGATCCCGACTTAAAAGAAATAGCCAGTCGCAAACCACTAATCTCAGACAGAAAAAATAAGTCTTTAGGTGATATTTTGCAACAAAGTAGAAAAGCACCTCTTAAAAAAGATACAATGTGGTTAGAAAACATCACACCAAAAGGGAATTATGCATGTAGGACATGTAATTTTTGTAAATTTAATGCAGAGTTGAAAACAATGCGTATGGGACCTGTGACACATACAGTTAGTGATTTAATTACATGTTGTACAAAGTATGTAGTATACGTTATATACTGCCCTTGTGGCTTCCACTACATAGGGAAAACTATTCGCCAGCTATGTAACAGAATACGTGAGCATATGTACTCACTACGCACACTGAAAGGTGCTCCATGTTTAATTTCCCATGTAGTGGAAGTTCATGGAGGGAAACCAGAAGTGCTCACTTTTTCCGGAGTGGAAAGGGTTAAACCTAGACCAGGAATTGACTTAGATCGTCTCCTGTTGCAGCTAGAAACATATTGGATTATTCACACTGCCGCAACAGGTCCCTTAGGCTTGAATGATAAGGTTGATTATGCACCTTGTTTTTAAATGCACATTTTCCCTACCCCTCTTCTGATTATTTATATGTAAAAGCCATATTTTTATGACAATAGGTATAGTAGGGCGTTTTTGATGCCAGGTTGAAGCTAACGCCCTGAATGCCTACGTTAAGGCAGATGGGAGGTACTAAGAAATTTGACCTGAGGACCCACCTGTATAAGAAACGGCTTGATACTCCAAGTTGTCTAGGCCAGAAGAAGCTCGACTACTGAGCGAAACAGATTCTGTTGCCCGACAGTGAATACCCCCCACCGTGATCCCTCTCCCCCCTCTTCACTAACTTTGTATGTGAGTATGCAATAAAGAAAATACCCGAAAAAGAAGTTCATGGTGAGTCTGCGGATTTTTTTCCGTTTCTCTTCTATGCCAAGATTTGTGATTTGCCACTATTAGTCATAGCACCACGACCACTTCGGGGAATCTTCCAGCACGTCCCTTACCTTAGTCCATGTAGGTGTCAGCAGCAGTGCCGGACATAGCATCTTTTCTTTGAAGATTTGTAAATTAAAAAAATCTATTAAAAAATCTTAATTCTTTCAGTTCTTATGAGCTTCTGAAGTTAAGGTTGTTCTTTTGTGTCTAAGTGCTCTCTGATGACACCTGTCTCGGGAAACGGCCAGTTTAGAAGAGGTTTGCTATGGGGAATTGCTTCTAAACTCGGCGTTTCCTGAGACAGGTGTCATCAGAGAGGACTTAGACAGAAAAGAACAACCTTAACATCAGAAGCTCATAACTACTGAAAGGATTAAGATTTTTTTAATAGTAGTAATTTACAAATCTGTTTAACTTTCTAAAAAAGCTTTTTCCTGGAATACCCCTTTAAGATGTATCATGTTTTTCTGTTCCTCCAATTAGCTAATTTCACTGGAACACACTATATACTCATATTGTCATCTAATGAGAACGTATGTATTATTTTATTATATTGAATGTCGGGTTATTTTGACAATTTCTGATTATAAAGGAATTTTGTAATCTGGGACACAAATAAAAATAAGTATTTTTAAGCGTACTGTAGCATTTTTCTGCCCTCATTATTGCATACCACATGCCTACATCTAAGTAGTGTACTATTTTGTACCTGTTAATCTGTCAAGGGTCTCTATACTGTGAAAGGACAGTTAATAGTACACACCTGCTGCTGTTCTAGACAAATATTATTTTAAGCGAAGTGAACCGTATTGTACTCCCCTCATAAAAGCAATAAGTATATCAGGCAGCGTAGTGAAATTTCAATTACAAAATCCATAATATCAATTTCAAAATCTTAAATTTAAATTTAACCTGTTAACGACGATGGACGTCTATACTCATCCAGTGGCCGTTAACGGGGTATGACGCGAGCTCCCGACTCGAGCCCATGTTATACAGGCCAGCCCCCACCTGATTCCTGTAGCTGGGTGTCGGCGTTAATAGCCGACATATGGCAATCGCCGGGGCCGGCTATTAATCCTTTAGATTGCCGCTGTCAAAGCTGACATCGGCATCTAAAGGTGCCTTTATCCCTTCCTTGGAAGTCCAGTGGGGTGGATCACCCCCCGCAGCGCAATCGCGCGGGGGGGGGGGTGGATCCACAGTTGAGGTAGCCTGAGGGCTTACCTCTCCTTCCACGGCAGCTCCTGCGCTCTGAATGATAAAGCCTGGCAGGACCAGGCTTTATCAATCGAGCTCAGAGCACACAGATCAATGTGGTTTTATGAAACCATATTGATCTGAATGAGAAATCAAATGATTCCTCCTAAAAGTCTCCTAAGAGAACTAAAAGTGTAAAAAAAAAGTTTAAAAAAGTAAAAGAAACACACATTAACCCCTTCCTTATTTAAAGTTTAAATCACCCCCTTTTCCCAAATTCCATATAAAAAAATATATAAACATAATAAAAATAAACATATGTGGTATTGCCGCGTACATAGATGTCCAAACTATAAAAATATATTGTATATTAAATCACACGGTCAATGGCGTATGCGCAAAAAAATTCCAAAGTCCAAAATAGCGTATTTTTGGTCACTTTTTAAACCATAAAAAAAGGAATAAAAAGCGATCAAAAAGTCCGATCAAAACAAAAATGGTACTGATTAAAACTTCAGATCCCGGAACAAAAAATTTGCCCCGTACGCGGAAAAATAAAAAAGTTATAGGGGTCAGAAGAGGCCAATTTTAAATGCATAAATTTTCATGCATGCAGTCATGATTTTTCCCAAAAGTAAGACAAAATCAAACCTATAAAAGTAGGGTATCATTTTAATCATATGGACCTACAGAATAAAGACAAAGGCCCTTATTTATTAAGAGTGGAGTGTAGGTTTCTTTGTGGGTTTTAATTCCCTACAATTTATTTTCCACGGAATTTACAAGTTTTTCCACTTTCCCTACACTTTGCTTTTTTTTACACATGCTCTGATCTTTCTGGTTTTCCTCAGCTCAAATCCACCACATTTTATGAGGAAACCTTAGTAAATATATTGGGTTTTAGTGAAAATGTCGGAGGCCACGCCCCCTTTTCCTGGCAGCCATGCCCCTTTTTCAGGTTTTCTTAGCAAAATGGAGTGTGAGTCATTTTTTCAATTCTGGCGCAAATTCTGGTGCAGACAGAATTTCTGGCGCGATGCAACAGAATCTGGCGCACAACCTGGCAAAACATGTTGGATTTGCAATACTAAATGAGGGCCAAAGTGTCATTTTTACCGAAAAATGCACTGCGTAGAAACGGAAGCCCCTAAAATTTACAAAATTGTGTTCTTTCTTCAATTTTGTCGCACAATGATTTTCCAGTTTCGCCATAGATTTTTGGGTAAAAGGACTGATTTAATTAATAAGCAGAATTGGTGGCACAAAAAATAAGCCCTCATATGGATTTTAGGTGCAAAATTGAAAGGGTTAGGATTTTTAAAAGGTAAGGAGGAAAAAACGAAAGTGCAAAAACAGAAAAACGCTTGGTCCTTAAGGGGTTAAAAATCATACATTTCAATGGTCTCGTCATGCTGCTGCCAACTCCAGGCTGTGCCATTCTGACATTATATGTTCTCCTCATGCTTCAGCCAACTCCAGGCTGTGCCATTCAGACACTATATGGTCTCCTTCTACTGATGCTACCTCCAGGCTCTGTCATTGTGCTGGCATGTGACATGTGACTCCTTGTTAGATTTGGTCCTTTGTACCCACATGCCAGGGCCCGGGACACTAAAACTTGGGAGTTAAAAGTTCCATTTCAAAATCCTCAATTTCAATTTCAAAATCTTAAATTTCTATTTAAAATTCTTATATTTCAATGGTCTCCTCATGCTTTTGCCAACTCTAGGCTGTGCCATTCAGGCGATATATGGTTTACTGATGCCGCTGGACCTGGGTCTGGGAATAAAACTTTTGTTATAGTAGCACTAGCTACCCAAATTCTTCAGTTAAAATTTCAAACTTCGTCATTTTTTCTTGGGATTGTGAAGCCCTGGGATCTCCTCATGCTTCAGCCAACTCCAGGCTGTGTCATCAAGGCAATATATGGTTTACTGATGCTGCTGGGCCTGGGTCTGGGAATAAAAATTTTGTTATGGTAGCACTAGCTACCCAAAATCTTCGGTTTAAATTTCAGAATTCATATTTTAATCTTAGGGATTGTGAAGGCCTAGTGTCTACTCATGCTGTTGCCATCTCCTGACTGTGCCATTGAGATACTATATGGTCTCCTCATGCTTCAGCCAACTCTAGGCTGTGTCATTAACGAAATATATGGTTTACTGGTGCTGTTGGGCCTGGGTCTGGGAATAAAACTTTTGTTATGGTAGCGCTAGATACCCAAAATCTACGGTTTCAATTTAAAACTTCGTCTTTTTTTCTTAGGGATTGTGAAGCCCTGGTGTCTACTCATGCTGCTGCCAACTCCAGTCTGTGCTATTCAGCTCCTATATGGTCTCTAATGCTGCCAACACCTCCACATCGTGTCATTCAGCCACTATATGATCTCCTCATGCTGCCAAAACCTTCACACTACGTCATTCAGCCACTATATTGTCTCCTCATGCTGCCAACACCTCCACACTGTGTCATTCAGCCACTATATGTCTCCTCATGCTTCAGCCTCATCCAAGCTGTGTCATTCAGCCACTATATGGTCTCCTCTTGCTGCCAACACCTCCATGCTGTGTCATTCAGCCACTATATGGTCTCCTCATACTGATGCCACCTCCAGGCTCTGCCATTGTGCCGCTCTGTGGCAGTGATTCTAAATGCGATGCTGGTAATCTGCATGTTATTCTGAAAAACAGTATTATTTCACTACCCCAGCACACTCCATATGCATGTTAGAACACAGCAAAGTGTTTTACACCCCTATTGAGGCTCTCTGTAGGCAGGAAATATAAATATATAAATATATATATATATATATATATATATATATATATATATATATTTAACCCCTTAAGGACCAGGCCAATTTTCACTGTGGGACCAGAGCGTTTTTTGCACATCAGACCACTGTCACTTTAAGCATTAATAACTCTGGGATGCTTTTACCTTTCATTCTAATTCCAAAAAACGAAAAATTCCAAAATTTCATGAAAAAATAGAAAATGTAGCATTTTTCTAACTTTGAAGCTCTCTGCTTGTAAGGCAAATAGACATTCCATATAAATTATATTTTGATTCACATATACAATATGTCTACTTTATGTTTGCATCATAAAGTTGACATGTTTTTACTGTTGGAAGACATCAGAGTAGTGTTGCTCGCGAATATTCGCAATTCGAATATTATTCGCGAATATCGCATATTCGCGAATTCGCGAATTTCGCGAATATAGCGCTATATATTCGTAATTACGAATATTCGTTTTTTTTTTGTTTTGTTTTTTCACAGTACACATCACAGTGATCATCCCTCTCTGCTTCCAGCTTCTGTGGTGTAAAGAAGGCTCTAATACTACTGTGTGAGACTGGCGTGCGAATGTTCGCATATGCGAACATTTGCATATGCGAATTTTCGCATATGGGAATTTTCGCTATGGCTAGTTTTTGTATATGGTAATTTTCGCACATGGTAATTTTCGCATACGCGACTTTTTCGCATTTGCGAAAATAAAACGAGAATGATGCGAATATTCGCGAATATATGACGAATATTCGTCCATATATTCGCGAATATTCGCGAATTTGAATATGGCCTATGCCGCTCAACACTACATCAGAGGGCTTCAAAGTTCAGCAGCAATTTTCCAATTTTTCACAAAATTTTCAAAATCGGAATTTTTCAGGGACCAGTTCAGGTTTGAAGTGGATTTGAAGGGTCTTCCTATTATAAATACCCCACAAATGACCCCATTATAAAAAGTTCACCCCTCAAAGTATTCAAAATGCCATTCAGTAAGTGTGCTAACCCTTTAGGTGTTTCACAGGAATAACAGTAAAATAAAGCAGAAAATTCAAAATCTTCATTTTATACACTCGCATGTTCTTGTAGACCCAGATTTTGAATTTTTACAAGGGGTAAAAGGAGACAAATCCTCTCAAAATGTCTAACCCAATATCTCTCGAGTAAGGAAATACCTCATATGTGTATGTCAATTGTTCGGCAGGCGCAGTAGAGGGCTCAAAAGGGAAGGAGCGACAATGGGAATTTGGAGAGTGAGTTTTTCTGAAATGGTTTTTGGGGGGCATGTCACATTTAGGAAGCCCCTATGGTGCCAGAACAGCAGAAAACCCCCCACATGGCATACCATTTTGGAAACTACACCCCTCAAGGCATGTAACAAGGTGTCCAGTGAGCCTTAACACCCCACAGGTGTTTGATGACTTTTCGTTAAAGTCAGATGTGTAAATGAAAAAAAAAATTTTCACTAAAGCGCTGTTTTTCCCCCCAAATTTACCATTTCTATAAAGGGTAATGGGAGAAAATGCCCCCCCCCCCAAAAAAAAAATTTTTTTTTAACCCCATCTCTTCTGAGTATGGAAACACCCCATGTTAGGATGTAAAATGCTCTGCGGGCAAGCTACAATGCTCAGAAGAGAAGGAGTCACATACGGCTTTTTGAAAGCAAATTTTGCTAAAAATGGTTTTTGGGGGGCAGGTCGCATTTAGGAAGCCCCTATGGTGCCAGACCAGCAAAAAAAACACATGGCATACTATTTTGGAAACTACACCCCTCAAGGAATGTAACAAGGGGTACAGTGAGCCTTAACACTTCACAGGTATTTCGTGACTTTTTGTTAAAGTTGAATGTGTAAATGAAAAAATTTAAATGTTTTCACAAAAATGCCGTTTTTTTCCAAATTTTTAATTTTTACAAGTTGTAACAGGAGAAAATTACCCCCAAAATTTGTAACCCCATTTCTTCTGAGTATGGAAATACCCCACGGGTGGACGTCAAGTGCTCTGCTGGCGCACTACAATGCTCAGAAGAGGAGGAGCACCATTGAGCTTTTGGAAAGGGAATTTGTTTGAAATGGAAGTCAGGGGCCATGTGCGTTTACAAAGCCCCCCGTGGTGCCAGAACAGTGGACCCCCCCCCCCCCCACATGTGACCCCATTTTGGAAACTACAGCCCTCACAGAAGTAAGTATTTACACCCCACTGGCATTTGACAGATCTTTGGAACAGTGGGCTGAGCAAATGCAAAATTAAATTTTTCATTTTCACAGACCATTGTTCCAGAAAACTGTCAGACACCTGTGGGGTGTAAATGCTCACTGTACCCCTTATTGCATTATGTGAGGGGTGTAGTTTCAAAAATGGGGTCACATGTGGGAGGGGTCCATTGTTCTGGCACTATGGGGGCTTTTTAAACACACGTGGCCTTCAACAAATTTTCTCTTCAAAATCCCACTGGTGCTCCTTCTCTTCTGAGCATTGTAGTGCGCCAGCAGAGCACTTTACATGCACATATGGGGTATGTTCTTACTCAGAAGAAATGGGGTTACAAATTGTAGGGGGGGGGCTTTTTTCCTATTTTCTCTTGTGAAAATGAAAAATTTAGGGTAACATCAGCATTTTAGTGAAATATATATATATTTTTTTTCCCATCCAACTTTAATGAAAATCCGTCAAACACCTGTGGGGTGTTAAGGCTCACTATACCCCTTTTTACATTCCTTGGGCGGTGTAGTTTCCAAAATGGGGTCACATGTGGGTATTTATTTTTTTGCGTTTATGTCAGAACCGCTGTAAAATCAGCCACCCCTGTGCAAATCACCAATTTAGGCCTCAAATGTACATAGTGCGCTCTCACTCCTGAGCCTTGTTATGCGCCCGTAGAGCATTTTACGCCCACATATGGAGTATTTCCGTACTCAGGAGAAATTGCGTTACAAATTTTGGGGGTCTTTTTTTCCTTTTACCTCTTGCGAAAATAAAAAGTAAAGGGCAACACCAGCATGTTAGTGTAAACATTTTTAGTGTAAACATCCCACTAACAGGCTGGTGTAGACCACAAACTTTTCCTTTTCATAAGGGGTAAAAGGAGAAGCCCCCCAAAATTTGTAGTGCAATTTCTACCGAGTACAGAAATACTCCATATGTGGCACTAAACTGTTTCCTTGAAATACGACAGGGCTCCAAAGTGAGAGAGTGCCATGCGCATTTGAGGACTAAATTAGGGATTGCATAAGGGTGGACACAGGGGTATTCTACGCCAGTGATTCCCAAACAGGGTTCCTCCAGCTGTTGCTAAACTCCCAGCATGCATAGACAGTCAGTGGCTGTCCGAGAATGCTGGGAGTTGTTGTTTTGCCACAGCTTGAGGCTTTATTTTGGAAACACTGCTGAACAATAAGTTTTTCAAAGTGATGTTTTACCCTTTATTATGTGTTAGTGTAGTTTAATGTTTTTAGGGTACAGTTACACTGGCGGGTTACAGTGAGCTTACCGCTAGGAGTTTGCGCTGCAGCAAAAAATTTGCCGCAGCTCATACTTGAAGCAGGAAACTTACTGTAAACCCGTCCGTGTGAATGTACCCTGTACATTGACATGGGATAGCAAACCTCCAGCTGTTTCAAAACTACAACTCCCAGCATGCACTGACGGACCGTGCATGCTGGGAGTTGTACTTCTGCAATAGCTGGAGGCACACTGGTTTGAAAACCTTCAGTTAGGTTCTGTTACCTAACTCAGTAGTTTCCAACCAGTGTGCCTCCAGCTGTTGCAAAACTACAACTCCCAGCATGTACTGATTGTCGAAGTGCATGCTGGGAGATGTAGTTATGCAACATCTAGAGGTACGCAACTACAACTCCCAGAATGCTGAGACAGCTGTTTGCTGTTTGGGCATGCTGGGATTTGCAGTTTTGCAACATCTGGAGGTCTTCAGTTTAGAGACCACTGCACAGTGATTTCCAAACTGTGGACCTCCAGATGTTGCAAAACTACAAATGCCAGCATGCCCAGACAGCAAACCGCTATGTGGGCATGCTGGGAGTTGTAGTTTTGCAAGATCTAGAGGGCCACAGTTCACAGCACAGTGACCTCCAAACTGTGACCCTCCAGCTGCTGCAAAACTACAAATCCCAGCATGACAGCTGTGTGGGCATGGTGGGAGTTGTAGTTTTGCAACATCTGGAGGAGCACAGTGTAGATACCACTGTATAGTGGTCTCAAACTGCAGTCCCCTAGATGTTGCTAAGCAACTTACCGGCTTCTGTCGGACCCAGGGAGCCGTCCTCTTCTGCCGCATGACATGCCGCCCGCGCCGATCTCTGACACCGATCGTCGCCCGCAGCCTCGCCCGCAGGGTAAGTGGATCTTCGGCGCCCGGTCCCCTTCATTTCCCCGTCCTGCACCGCCTATTGTGGGTGGGCAGAATGGGGAAAATGAAAGTTAACCCCCTCGTCACGATCTGCTATTGGTGGTCGCCTCTAGACAACCAATAGCAAGGATAGGAGGGTTGGCACCCCTGCCACCTCACTCCTATCCCTTCAGGGGGATCGTGGGTGTCTTGGACAACTGCGATCCCCCTTATTTTTCGGGTTACAATAGACCCCCAATGACCCGGAATCGTGCAAATCGCAAGTGTGAATTCACTTGCGATTTGCGCTGATCGCCGACATGGGGGGGTCTGATGACCCCCCTGGGCATTTGCACGGGGTGCCTACTGATCGATATCAGCAGTCACCCCGGTCCCCGCCACGGTGTACAGATATGCCCTTTGTCCTAGTACCAGGTAGCAAAGGCGTACCTGTATGCCCTTGGTCCTTAACAGGTTAATATAGATTCGCTGCGAATAAATTCGGATTTTAAAAAATTTGGGGAAAAATTCTGCGAATCGGCCGAATCGAATTTTTCAAAAGTTCGCTGATCTCTATTCACCACCTTCAGGATGAGCCATTCATCCACTATATGGTGTCCTTATGCTTCAGCCAACTCCACACTGTGCCATTCAGCCATTATATGTTCTCCTCATGATTCAGCCACCACCAGGCTTTGTCATTCAGCCACTATATGGTCTCCTCAGGCTTCAGCCAACTCCAGGCTGTGCCATTCAGACACTATATGGTCTCCTCATGCTTCAGCCAACTCCATGCTGTGCCATTCAGTCACTATATGGTCTCCTCATGTTGCCACAAACTCCAGGCTGTGCCATTCAGCCACTATATTGTCTCTTCTCATGCTTCAGCATACTCCAGGCTGTGCCATTCAGCCACTATATGGTCTCATCATGCTTCAGCCACCTCCAGGCTGTGCCATTCAGTCACTATATGGTCTTTTCTCAGGCTTCAGCTAATTCCAGGCTGTGCCATTCAGCCACTATATGGACTCCTCATGCTTCAGCCACCTCCAGGCTGTGCCATTCAGCCACTATACAGTCTCCTCCTGCTTCATCCACCTCCAGACTGTGCCATTCAGCCACTGTATGGTCTCTTCATGCTGCCACAAACTCCAGGCTGTGCCAATCAGCCACTATATGGTCTCTTCATGCTTCAGCCACCTCCAGGATGTGCAATTCAGCCACTATATGGTCTCGCCAAGCTTTAGCAACCTCCAGGCTGTGCAATTCAGCCACTATATGGTCTAATCAAGCTTTAGCCACCTCCAGGCTGTGCAATTCAGTCACTTTTTGGTCTCTTCATGCTTCAGCCACCTCCAGGCTGTGCCATTCAGCCACTATTTGGTCTCCTCATGATTCAGCCACCTCCAGGCTGTGTCATTTAGCCACTATATGGTCTACTCATGCTTCAGCCAACTCCAGGGTTTGCCATTCAGCCACTATATGGTCTCCCCATGCTTCAGCCAACTCCAGGCTGTGCCATTCAGCCACTATGTGGCCTCTTCTCATGCTTCAGCCAACTCCAGGCTGTGCCATTCAGCGACTACATGGTCTCCTCATGCTTCATCCACCTCCAGGCTGTGCCATTCTGCCACTATATAGTCTCCTTATGCTTCAGCCACCTCCAGGCTGTGCCATTCAGCCACTATATGGTCTCCTCATGAATCAGACACCTCCAGGCTGTGTCTGCCATGGACCGCCAGGGGGACAGTGAGAGTGAGCCCTAAACTGACCCTAAAACATCTCTCCCGGCCTACTTGCCCATCCATCCATATACACAGTCGGTCACAGGCTAAAACAGAAACAGAAAACTACTAGACAACCAGAAATACCAAACAGGATACGAATAATAACAGGGCAGAATATAAAGAGGCAAACTGATAAGGAAACATAAGACACTGATCACACTGGGACACAGAACAAACAAACTGAACACCCACTCCACAAACGGAGTAGCCATTAATAAGAAAGCCCAATAGGCTACTGGCCAGTGGACACACTCCACCGTGTGGACAAGATGCTGACCCAGTAGGAAACAGAAATATAATATATGGAACACTAGACTAGAACTGAATGAGTCTGAAAAGACTCCAGAATACCAAACAGGAATATAACATACAGAGCACAAGGTACAAGCAAGACCGAACAAAAATAATCCTAAAACCGACTAATGTAACACCTACTAAAATACAAGGAGTATGCTATATAACCATTGCTAAAAACCCAGATAAAATGACAAGATAAATACAAGGTAAATGCTCAAGCAGACATAGTCAGAATATTGTACAAACAGACATAGTGGCATTAAACTAAATAACCAGCCCTGAATGCAGGAGAAGTCTGGCTTAAAATAGACACACCCGAGTTTTCATTCTTTCAGACCATTAACCCCTTCATGACCCAGCCCATTTTCACCTTCATGACCTGGGCATTTTTTGAAAATCTGACCACTGTCACTTTAAACATTAATAACTTTGGAATGCTTTTAGTTATCATTCTGATTCCGAGATAGTTTTTTTTTTTTCGTGACATATTCTACTTTATGTTATTGGTAAAATTTCACTGATATTTGTATCCTTTCTTGGTAAAAAATCTAAAAATTTCATGAAAATTTTGAAAATTTAGCATTTTTCTAACTTTGAAAGTCTCTGCTTGAAAGGAAAATGGATATTCCAAATAAATTACATATTGATTCACATATACAATATGTCTACTTTGTGTTTGCATAAAAAAATTGACAAGTTTTTACTTTTGGAAGACACCAGAGGGCTTCAAAGTTCCGCAGCAATTTTCCAATTTTTCTCAAGATTTTCAAAATCGTAATTTTTCAGGGCCCAGTTCAGGTTGGAAGTGGATTTTAAGGGTCTTCATATTAGAAATACCCCATAAATGACCCCATTATAAAAACTGCACCCCCCCAAAGTATTCAAAATGACATTCAGTAAGTGTTTTAACCCTTTAGGTGTTTCACAGGAATAGCAGCAAAGTGAAGGAAAAAATTCTAAATCTTCATTTTTTACACTCGCATTTTCTTGTAGACCCAATTTTTGAATTTTTACAAGGGGTAAAAGGAGAGAAATCACCCTAAAATTTGTAACCCAATTTCTCTCGAGTAAGGAAATACCTCATATGCGTATGTAAAGTGTTCGGCGGGCGCAGTAGAGGGCTCAGAAAGGAAGGAGCGACAATGGAATTTTGGAGAGTGAGTTTTTCTGAAAGGGTTTTTGGGGGGCATGTCCCATTTAGGAAGCCCCTATGGTGCCAGAACAGTGGACCCCCCCCCCACATGTGACCCCATTTTGGAAACTATACCCCTCATGGAATTTAATAAGGGGTGCAGTGAGCATTTACACCCCATAGGCGTTTGACAGATATTTGAAACAGTGGACTGTGCAAATCAAAAATTTTATTTTTCATTTTCACAGACCACTGTTCCAAAAATCTGTCATACACCAGTGGGGTGTAAATTCTCACTGCACCCCTTATTAAATTCTGTGAGGGGTGTAGTTTCCAAAATGGGGTCACATCTGGATATTTATTGTTTTGCGTTTGTCAGAACTGCTGTAACAATCAACCACCCCTGTGCAAATCGCCTCAAATGTACATGGCGCACTCTCCCTTCTGGGCCTTGTTGTGCACCCCCAGAGCACTTTGCGCCCACATATGGGATATCTCCGTAGTCGGGAGAAATTGCGTTACAAATTTTGGGGGTCTTTTTTCCCTTTTACCTCTTGTGAAAATGAAAAGTATAGGGCAACACCAGCATGTCAGTGTAAAAAATTTATTTTTTTACACTAACATGCTGGTGTAGACCCCAACTTCACCTTTTCATAAGGGGTTAAAGAAGAAAAAGCCCCCCAAAATTTGTAAGGCAATTTCTCCCGAGTACGGCGATACCCCATATGTGTCCCAAAACTGTTGCCCTGAAATATGACAGGGCTCCAAAGTGAGAGAGCGCCATGCGCATTTGAGGCCTGAATTAGGGATTTGCATAGGGGTATTCTATGCCAATGATTCCCAAACAGGGTGCCTCCAGCTGTTGCAAAACTCCCAGCATGCCTGGACAGTCAATGGCTGTCCGGAAATACTGGGAGTTATTATTTTGCAACAGCTGGAGGCTCCGTTTTGGAAACAGTAGCGTACCAGACGTTTTTCATTTTTTGGGGGGAGGGGGGCTGTGTAGGGGTATGTGTATATGTAGTGTTTTTTACTTTTTATTTTAGGTTAGTGTTAGTGTAGTGTTTTTAGGGTACAGTCACATGGGCAGAGGTTCACAGCAAGTTTGCCGCTGGAAGTTTGAGCTGCAGCGCAAAATTTGCGCCATCTCAAACTTGCAGCACTCACTGTAAACCTCCGCCCATGTGAGTGTACCCTGTACATTCACATTGGGGGGGGGGGCAAACATCCAGCTGTTGCAAACTCCGAGCATGCCCTTTGGCTGTCCGTGCATGCTGGGAGTTGTAGTTTTGCAACAGCTGGAGGAACGCTGGTTTGGAAACACTAAGTTAAGTAATAAACTTTCAAAGTGTTTTGCAACCAAACTTAGTGTTTCCAAACCAGTGTGCCTCCAGCTGTTGCAAAACTACAACTCCCAGCATGCATGGTCTGCCAGTGCATGCTGGGAGTTATAGTTTTGCAACAATTGCAACAGCTGGAGGCACTGAGGTAGGAAACGGACAATGTTTCTCAACTAGTGTGCCTCCAGTTGTTGCAAAACTACAACTCCCAGCATGCCCAGACTGCCCAGGCATGCTGGAAGTTGTAGTTCGGCAATATCTGAAGGATCAGATGTTGCCGAACTACAACTTCCAGCATGCTTGGGTAGTCTGGGCATGCTGGGAGTTGTAGTTTTGCAACATCTGGAGGTCCACAGTTTGGAGACCACTGTATAATGGTCTCCAATCTGTGCTCTTCCAGATGTTAGAGAACTACAACTCCCAGCATGCCTGGACAGACTAAGCATGCTGAGATTTGTAGTTTTGCAACATCTGGAAGAGCACAGATTGGAGACCATTATACAGTGGTCTGCAAACTGTGGACCTCCAGATGTTGCAAAACTACAACTCCCAGCATGCCCAGAAAGCCAAAGGCTGTCTGGGCATGCTGGGAGTTGCAGTTTTGAAACTCTCAGAGGCAGCAGTGAGATCGCTTTACGGCGATCTCACTGCTGCCAATGAAGATGCCGCACTGCTGCCGGAAACTCACCTCCAGGACGCAGCGCAGCCAGGACCGCATGGAGGACGCCGGGACCGCCGGGACCGCTCGGGACACCGCTCGGACGGGTAAGTGACGCCGGGGGACGGGTCAGGGACACTTAGCAGAGCGGTGTGTGTCCCGATCCCCGTGATCGGGACTCACACACCGCGCTGCTAAGTATTTTCATAGCGAAACGCTGCTATCAGCTAGTCAGATTTGACCAGCTGATAGCAGCGATCGCTGGGGGGGGGTGGGGGATGAAACCCCCGTGGTCGCACGGTAAGATGGCTGGCTATCAGTGATAGCCACCATCTTTCCGGGCGCTGCGGGGTGCCGCGAGTAGCGGCAGTAATTTTCATGACGTACCTGTATGTCATGGGTCGGGAACACCTTGCCACCCATGACGTACAGGTATGTCATAGGTCGGGAAGGGGTTAACCATTCCCTACCTAGGAAGAATAGAAAACTGCTCTGAACATCTTAGGTGTGTGAATGCACACCTAAACAGAAAAAATACAAAAACAAATGAATGGACATTACAGTGTCATTCAGCCACTATATGATCTCCTCATGATTCAGCCACCTCCAGACTGTGCCATTCAGCCACTATATGGTCTCCTCATAATTCAGCCACCTCCAGGTTGTGTCATTCAGCCACTATATGGTCTCCTCATGATTCATCCACCTCCAGGCTGTGTCATTCAGCCACTATATGGTCTCCTCATGATTCAGCCACCTCCAGGCTGTGCGATTCAGCAATTATATGGTCTCCTCATGCTGCCACAAGCTCCAGGCAGTCATTCAGCCACTATATGGTCTCCTCATACTGATACCACCTCCAGGCTCTGTCATTGTGCCGCCATGTGACATGCGATTCCTTGTTACATTTGGTCCTTTGTACTCACATGCCTGGGCCCTGGACACTATAACTCGGGAGTTAAAATTTCAATTTCAAAATCCTGAATTTCAATTTCAAAATCTTAAATTATTATTTCAAAATCTTGAATCTAAATTTCAATGGTCTCCACATGCTTCTGCTAGGCTGTGCCATTCAGCCACTATATGGTCTCCTCATGCTTCAGCCAACTCCAGGTTGTGCCATTTAGCCACTATATGGTCTCCTCATGCTTCAGCCACCTCCAGGCTGTGCCATTCTGCCACTATACAGTCTCCTCATGCTTCAGCCACCTCTAGGCTGTGCCATTCAGCCACTATAGGGTCTCCTCATGATTCTGCCACCTCTAGGCTGTGTTATTCAGCCAATTTATGGTTTACTGATGCTGCAGGGCCTGGGCATAAAAATCTTCATCGTAGCACTAGCTACCATAAATCTTCAATTAAAATTTCAAAATTCATCTTTTAATCTTAGGGATTGTGAAGCCCTAGCATTTACTCATGCTGCTGCCAGCTCCAGGCAGTGTCATTCAGTAACTATATGGTCTCTAATGCTGCCAACACCTCCACGCTGTGTCATTCTGCCACTATATGGTCTCCTCATGCTGCCAACACCTCCACGCTGTGTCATTCTGCCACTATATGGTCTCCTCATGCTGCCAACACCTCCAAGCTGTGTCATTCAGCCACTATATGGTCTCCTCCTGCTTCAGCCACATCCAAGCTGTGTCATTCAGCCACTATATGGTCTCCTCATGCTGCCACAACCTTCACGCTGTGTTATTCATCCACTATATGGTCTCCTCATGCTGCCAACACCTCCACACTGTGTCATTCAGCCACTATATGGTCTACTCATACTGATGCCGTCTCCAGGCTCTGTCATTGTGCTGCTCTGTGACAGTGATTCTAATAGCGATGCCTGTAATCTGCATGTCATACTGAATAACAGTATTATTTCAGTACCCCAGCACACTCCATATGCGTGTTAGAAAAAAGCAAAGTGTTCTACACCCCTATTGAGGCTCTCTGTAGGCTAGAAATAAATTCGAGCCAAAACTATTTTTTTTCCGAAAAATTCGGCAAATCGGCCGAATCAAATTTTTCTAAAGTTTGCTCATCTCTACTTACAACCACTAGTCCAACTAATACTATGCTCGACTACTGCTTCCACTGCTTCCTCGGCCACTAACTGTCCTAACACAACTCCTCTTTGTGGTTATCCTTCTGCTTAGCACTAGTGGGGGAAAGCAAAGACAGAGATGATGGAACAGACAGGCTAGAAAGGCCACTTGTACCACACTATGTAACTGTAGATGATGAGGAATCCACTGACACCTGGGTGAACATCACATAATCAGATTCTTTCTCCTCCTGAGATGACCACAAATGAGCCAACCAGTCCACACAAGGCACCTAATGTAGCAAATGAAATCTCGGCACTCACTTCTTGCTTGAATGATGTAGTATTTATTCACACCTATTAAGCTTACAGCAATTAGACATGTTTCGACAGATTGCCTTGTTCAAACTAGTCTATACACACTCTGCTGTCTAAGCAATTTATAGAGGAAGCTGGTTCCATGGTTCAAAAGACCTGGATTCCGGATTATTGGAATGGCTATACAATAACAGAGCAACAGTAACTTAAGCAACATATATATGTATCATATGTATTTAATGTTATATGACTTATTTTCCAAATCTGTAAGCAAATCTATGGTCCCATGATCTGCATGTAGATGGATGATCATTCTAATCTCTGTGTTGCAGTCTCTAACAACAACAGGAAAACAAGGGAAGGTTAAAATACTGTAAATAATACATTCCAAATATCAATTACAACAGTTGGGATAATTTGTAGTCTCAGTTTAGACCTCTGGGTTCCAGAGTAGAGAGTCTATTAATTCAATATGCTTCTTGACGTATTAGCATTTTTTTTTATATTTCCACCTCTCCTAGGTAAATTGACCTGGTCTATGACTTGATATTTCAGGTCACTGATATTATGTGACATCCTGTCAAAGTGGTAGGGTATTAGAAAGAGGATATTTTTACATCTAATAGACGATTTATGGCGATTGATGCGGTCTCCTATATGCTGGGTGGTCTCCCTTAATGTATAGGAAACTGCACGGGCATTTGATGGTGTAAATTACATTTTTTGAGTCACATGTACAGAACTTTTTACGTTTAACCACCTTGCCAGTATGAGGAAGGTAAAGATTTTCCCCTTGGATTACATTGCTGCACTGGGCACAATGTAAGCACGGGTATGTGCCCTTTTTTGGGTTCTCAGGACCGACTGTCGTTTTTCTATTTTTGCTGACTCCACGGACTAACTTTTCCCTCAGATTAGGGGCTCTTTTATTGCAAATCAGTGGGGGGGTTGAGGAATTCTCATACTTTAGGGTACTACTGGGTAAATATGGGCCAATGTTTTTTAACCCTTTTAGGACTGAGCCCTTTTTTTCACCTTAAGGACTTAGCTCTTTTTTGCAATTCTAACCACTGTCACTTTATACATTAAACCCTTAAGGACGCAGGGTTTTTCCGTTTTTGCATTTAAATTTTTTCTTCATCACTTTCTAAAAATCATAACACTTTCAATTTTGCACATAAAACTCCATATGATGGCTTATTTCTTGCGCCACCAATTCTACTTTGCAGTGACATTAGTAATTTCACCCAAAAATCCAAGGTGAAACAGAAAAAAAATTCATTGTGCGACAAAATTGAAGAAAAAATTTCATTTTGTAACTTTTGGGGGCTTCCGTTTCTACGCAGTTCATTTTTCGGTAAAAATGACACCTTACCTTTATTCTGTAGGTCCATACGGTTAAAATGATATCCTACTTCTATAGGTTGGATATTGTCGTACTTCGGAAAAAAACTCATAACTACATGCAGGAAAATTTATGTAAAAAATTCTCATCTTCTAACTCCTTTAACTTTTTTATTTTTCTGCGTACGGGCCAGTATGAGGGCTCATTTTTTTGCGCCGTGTTCTGAAGTTTTTATTGGTACCATTTTTGTATTGATTGGACTTTTTGATCACTTTTTATTCATTTTTTCATGATATAAAAAGGGACCAAAAATAAACTATTTTGGACTTTGGAATTTTTTTTGTGCGCATGCCATTGACCGTGAGATTTAATTAACAATATATTTTTATAGTTTGGACATTTCCGCATATGTGGCGATACCACATATGTTTATTTTTATTTACACTGTTTTTTTTATGGGAAAAGGGGGGTGATTCAAACTTTTATTAGGGAAGGGCTTAAATGACCTTTGTTAACTTTTTTTTCACTTTTTTTTTGCAGTGCTATAGCTCCCATAGGGACCTATAACACCGCACACACTGATCTCCTATGCTGATCCCTGCAAATCCATAGCTTTGCATGGATCAGTGAGATAGGGGCTTGATTGCTCAAGCCTGTAGCTCAGGCTTGGAGCAATCAATCGGCAATCGGACGCCGCGGAGACAGGTAAGGAGACCTCCGCCTGCATCCCAGCTGATCAGAACATCAGCCCGATTAAGCTGCCGGGAAGCGTTTACTTTCGCTTTCAGACGCGGCGGTCAACTTTGATCGCCGCGTCTGATGGGTTAACAGCGCGCAGCACAACGATCGATGACGCGCGCTGTTAGCCCAGGGTCCTGGCTATGATTAGGAGCCAGAACCGACCCGGTGTGATGCGGGGTCACGGCGTGACCCCATTTTAAACACCGGGACCAGGCGTAGGGCGTAGAGTGTGCTTTTACCGATTATTCTGATTCCAAGACAGTTTTTTCGTGACATATTCTACTTTAACATATTGGTCCATTTTTGTTTTTACTTGCATCCTTTCTTGGTGAAAAAATCCCAAAATGTCATGAAAATTTAGAGTATTTAGCATTTTTCTAACTTTGAAACTCTCTGCTTGTAAGGAAAATGGATATTCCAAATAAATAATATATTGATTCACATATACAATATGTCTACTTTATGTTGGCATCATAAAGTTGACAAAGTGGGATGTGTAAATGAAATTTTTTTTCAATAAAATGCTGTTTTTCCCCCCAAATTTCTCATTTTTACAAGGGGTAATAGGAGATAATGCCCCCCGCTAAATTTGTAACTTCCTTTCTTCTGAGTATGGAAATACTCTATGTGTGGACTTCAAGTGCTCTGCTGGCTTACTACAATGCTCAGAAGAGAAGGAGTTACATTTGGCTTTTGGAAAGCAAATTTTGCTGAAATGGTTTTGGGGAGCATGTCACATTTAGGAAGCCCCTATGGTGCCATAACAGAAAAAAAAACACATGGCATACTATTGTGGAAACTACACCCCTCAAGGAATGTAACAAGGGGTACAGTGAGCCTCAACACCCCACAGGTGTTTGACGACTTTTTGTTAAAGTTGGATGTGTAAATGAAAAAAAAAATGTTCACTAAAATGCTGGTTTTCCCCCAAATTTTACATTTTTACAAGGGGTAATAGGAAAAATGCCCCCAAAAACTTGTAGCCCCATTTCTTCTGAGTATGGAAATACCCCATGTGTGGACGTCAAGTGCTCTGCTGCAGCACTACAATGCTCTGAAGAGAAGGAGTGCCATTGGGCTTTTGGAGAAATAATTTGTTTGTAATGGAAGTCGGGGGCCATATGCATTTACAAAGCCCCCCATGGTGCCGGAACAGTGGACCCCCCCCCACATATGACTCCATTTTGGAAACTACACCCCTCACAGAATTTAATAAGGGGTGCAGTGAGCATTTACACCCCACTGGCGTTTGATAGATCTTTGGAACAGTGGGCTGAGCAAATGAAAAATTGCTTTTTTCTTTTTCACAGACCACTGTTCCAAAAATCTGTCAGACACCTGTAGGGTGTATATGCTCACTGCACCCCTTATTACATTCTGTAGGGGTGTAGTTTCCAAAATGGGGTCACATGTGGGGGAGGTCCATTGTTCTGGCACCATGGGGGCTTTGTAAACACACATGGCCTTCAATTCCAATGAAATCTCGGAACTCAATTTTTGCTTGAATGCGGTAGTATTTATTCACACGATTAAGCTTACAGCAATTAGACGAGTTTCGGCAGATTGCCTGGTTCACACTAGTATATACACACTCTGCTGTCTAAGCAATTTATAGAGAAACTGTATATTCGAAGAATGAACGAAGCACTCACCAGATGCTTTGCGTTTAAAATCTTCAGGCTTTATTTCAAAGGTATTCCGAAGATAAATCAAGTCGGACACGGGCAGTGCGGGAGAGCTGGAGGGTGGAGTGGGGGGATGGGCAACGGACCGTATCGCGCTGTGACGCGCTTCGTCAGGCCCTGGGGCCTGACGAAGCGCGTCACAGCGCGATACGGCCCGTTGCCCATCCCCCCACGCCACTCCACCCTCCAGCTCTCCCGCACTGCCCGTGTCCGACTTGATTTATCTTCAGAAGATGTTTGAAATAAAGCCTGAAGATTTTAAACGCAAAGCATCTGGTGAGTGCTTCGTTCATTCTTCGAATATACAGTATCTCTGCAACTATATTTTCCACGTGAGCACCCCAGAATTGTTGCATATTACTATTGGACATTGGGACACTGCATCAGACACTAATATCCATCCAGCGGGCTAATTGACAGTTAATAGAAGGCGGTGCCTAGGACTCTACATTTCTTCTTGATACATTAATTTATAGAGAAAGCTGCCATTCACAACCAGTTCCATGGGTCAAAAGCCCTGGATTCCAGATTATTGGAATGGCTATACAATAACAGAGCTACAGTAACTTAAGCAACATATATATGTAATAAATATATATGCAATATATACATGCAATACATATATATGTTGCTTAAGTTACTATTGCTCTGTTATTGTAAAGCCATTCTGATAATCCAGAATCCAGGTCTTTTTACCCATGGAACCGGATGGCAGCTTCCTCTTTAAATTGCTTAGACAGCAGAGTGTGTATAGACTAGTGTGAACAAGGCAATCCACCGAAACACGTCTAATTGCTGTAAGCTTAATCGTGTGAATAAATACTACCGCATCCAAGCAAGAAGTGAGTGCTGAGATTTCATTTACTACATTTGGATCTATCTGTCTGCGAGCACCATGCATAGAACGAGTGCTGACTCACCTTTTCCTGAACTTAACACACAAGGCCCCTGGCCTGGCTGTTGTTGCTATCTGCTTTGGGCCTGGGCAAATTGGTGATGCCCATAGTGTTGATACTGCCACCAACATGCTTACGAGCAGAGAACATGGCAGGAGTGCCCTTTCCTCATTCCTTCACCAGCCTTTTTTTTTTTGGGTGATTTATTACCAACTGATCAAGTAGGGGAGAAACTGCCGAACACATTTCACTCTCACAGCTAGAAATGCAGTTTTTTGTTAAACCTACAAATACAGGTAAAGTGGCACAAAGAAGTTAATCAAGTTTTACTCTATTTTTTGTTAAACCCAGAAAATACTAGTAAAATGGTGCAAAAGGGCCTGCAAGTTGTAAACTCAAAGCAATTAATGTACTTGTTTCTTTTTGATTCTCCTGATCCTGACAAATTTATTCCACTAACCCTAAATTGAGAGAGGAGGAAAACATGACCATCATAAGCACTTTATGTTGCAATGAACAGGTACACTAGTGCAGTGGGATTGATCTTTGTAGTGCAGACACACTGCCTGACTAAACTATAATTGGGACATCATGTACACCCCACCGCACAATTAACCTCTTGGGGGCGAAGGGCGTACCTGTACACCCTTGTCCCGCTCCCCTTCTATTATGTGCTCTCAGGACCTGAGCACAGATCATAGCTTGGTGGACCCATAACTAATGACCTGACATCACTGACCATGGTGATTAACCCCTTAGTTGCCGTGATCAAAGTTGATTGCAGCGTCTAAAATGATAAAAACCATGTCCCGGCTGCTCAGCGGTCCCGATCAGCTGAGAGGACGGCAAAGAGGGCCCGTACCTGCTTCCTCGCCGTGCGATCTGTGCCTCAATGCTCCAGTCGGGCATGCCAGGATGGAGCAGTCGAGCACAGATAACACTGATCAATGCTATGACATATCATTGAACAGTGTATGCAATCTAATGTTAGTTAATAAAAGGGATTTAACCCCTTCCCTAATAAAAGTTCGAATCACCCCCCTTTTTCCATTTAAAAAAACTAAGATAAACATAAACATATGTGGTATCTCTGATTGAGTAAATGTCTAAACTATAAAAGTATAATAAAAAAACAAAAATCTGGGAGCTCTACTTGGACCAAATGGACCAAGGATAGTGTTACACACTACCCTATAGGGCAACATATAAAAATATTATGTTACATTAACCGCACAATCAATGGCGCATACGTTAAAAAAATACCAAAGTCCAGAATTAGGTATTTTTGGTCACTTTGTATACCCTAATTTTTTTTTATAAAAAGCGATAAAAAAAATCCCACCAAAACAAAAAATGGTACAGATAAAAACGACAGATCACGGCGCAAAAGATAAGCCCGAACACATCCCCGTATAACATTTTTTTATTTTCATTTTGCCATAGATTTTGTGGTGAAATGATTGATGTCATTACAAAGTAAAATTGGTGGTGCCAAAAAAACAAGCCCTCATATGGGTCTGTAGGTGGAAAATTGAAAGGGTTATGATTTTTAGAAGGGGAGGAGGAAAAAACAAAAGTGCAAAAGAGAAAAATGGCTTAAGGTTAAGATGCTAGAATGCTCTGTGTTACCATGTACAGATTGCCTGACTGGGCTTAATAGTATTGGTATCTGAAGTGCTGGTATCTGCTGGTATCTGTAGTGCACAATTGCTGGGTAGTACTGCAGGTCAGCCAACCCCATAATTGAACTGCTACAATCCTTTGCTTTGTGGTATAGTTTAAAATCTTTCTATGGCTGGGCTCTATAGTGCAGTCACACTGCTGGGATCTGTAGTGTATAATCACTAGACAGTCCTGCAGGACAGCCCACAACACAATTGAACTGCTACAATGCTTTGTTTCTTGTTGTAGTGTGAAGTCTTTCTATGAGCTTGTTAGTTCAGTCACACTGCTGGGATCTGTAGTGCAGCACAATCACTGGACACAAGTATGCAGACCAGCCGTCACTGTACAATGCTTTGATTTGTGTTGTAGTATGAAGTCTTTCTATCACTGGGCTCAGTCAGTAGTGCAGTGGTACTGCTGAGATCTGTATTACAGAATCTTTGGGCATAGCAATACAGGTCAGCTTACTGTATAATGCTTTGCTTTGTGTTGTAGTGTGAAATCTTTCTATGGCTGGGCTCTGTAGTGCCATAGTAAGTTGTTTTGTGCTCTGTATGTCTCTCCAAGATGGCAACAGCAACACTGTGCTTAGGTTTTTTATCAGTCCTTTCAGACCCACCTCTAAGCTATTGGGTTTCAGACAGGTCGATAAATCTGGGCACATGTTCTTAAAATGTTCTTTTCTTTAAGGAACCAGATTTCACATAAAGCCACACAACCCTGACTTAACTTCCTTAACCCCTTAAGGACCGGGGGTTTTTCCGTTTTTGCATTTTCGTTTTTTGCTCCTTGCCTTTAAAAAATCATAACTCTTTCAATTTTGCACCTAAAAATCCATATGATGGCTTATTTTTTGCACCACCAATTCTACTTTGTAATGACATCAGTCATTGTGCCCAAAAATCTACGGTGAAACGGGAAAAAAAATCATTGTGAGACAAAATTGAAAAAAAAAACGCCATTTTGTAACTTTTGGGGGCTTCCGTTTCTACGTAGTACATTTTTCGGTAAAAATGACACCTTACCTTTATTCTGTAGGTCCATATGATTAAAATGATACCCTACTTATACAGGTTTGAATTTGTCGCACTTCTGGAAAAAATCATAACTTCATGCAGAATAATTTATACGTTTAAAATTGTCATCTTCTGACCCCTATAACTTTTTTATTTTTCCGTGTATGGGGCGGTATGAGGGCTCATTTTTTGCGCCGTGATCTGAAGTTTTTAACGGTATCATTTTTGCATTGATAGGACTTATTGATCGCTTTTTATTCATTTTTTCATGATATAGAAAGTGACCAAAAATGCACTATTTTGGACTTTGGAATTTTTTTGCGCGCACGCCATTGACCGTGCGGTTTAATTAACGATATATTTTTATAATTCGGACATTTCCGCACGCGGTGATACCATTTATGTTTATTTTTATTTTTATTTACACTGTGTTTTTTCTTTTATGGGAAAAGGGGGGTGATTCAAACTTTTAATAGGGAAGGGGTTAAATGATGTTTATTCACTTTTTTTTTGCACTTTTTTTTTGCAGTGTTATAGGTCCCATAGGGACCTATAACACTGCACACACTGATCTTTTACATTGATCACTGGTTTCTCATAAGAAACCAGTGATCGATGATTCTGCCGCATGACTGCTCATGCCTGGATCTCAGGCACTGAGCTGTCATTCGGCGATCGGACAGCGAGGAGGCAGGTAGGGGCCCTCCCGCTGTCCTGTCAGCTGTTCGGGATGCCGCGATTTCACCGCGGCTATCCCGAACAGCCCACTGAGCTAGCCGGCATGCTTTCGGTTTCACTTTAGACGCGGCGTTCAACTTTGAACGCCGCGTCTAAAGGGTTAATAGCGCGCGGCACAGCGATCAATGCCGCGCGCTATTAGCCACGGGTCCCGGCCGTTGTTAGAGGCCGGGCCCGAACCGCTATGACGCGGGGCCACGCCGTGGCCCCGCGTTATAGATCGGGAGTGGACACATGACGTTCCAGTACGTCATGTGTCCTTAAGGGGTTAAATGGGTACTCCTCTGCTAGACATCTCATCCCCTATCCAAAGGATAGGGGATAAGATGTCTGATTGCTAGGAGTCCCGCAGCTGGGGCCCCTGTGATCTTCCGCAGTATCCAGCATTCTAAACAAACGCTGGGGTTCCCACGGCAGTGGTCGTGATGTCAGGGCCACGCCCCTCCTGAGGTTACACCACACCACCTCCATAGACATGGACCTAATGAACGGCCTCCGGCTCTGAGCGTTCTAAACATAATGTTCAGAACGCTGGAGCAGCGGAGTACCCCTTTAATCCCCTTCAAGCTGCTATTTTCCCAGTTTTACAACTCTTTATATCCCCTGTTTTACTGAATACACAGAACTTCTATTTTTATTTCTTTAGGAAAATAGCTTCTTGAAAGTTTGGCAGCAGTAATATTCGGCACAAGCTGACTATGACTTGCTTATAAACTATATTACACCACTTGCTTATAAACTAGAAGTAAATTAATTTGAAACCTAAACCTCCATGCAAGTATCACTAATGTCCTACTAGATTTGAGTGAAATAGATAATGTGTTGTGTACAGCAGCACACAAAATGACTCTGTAATGTGCATTTAAATAAGCTGTTGCACCTAATGTCATGTTGTAATACATGCTTGATAGCTTACAACGATTTACTTGCAGTTAGAAAACAATATGTGATGCATTATTGCACATAAAATGATAGTAAATGACTTCAATTTTATTAAATGCACACTTTCCAGTTACATATCATCAGACTCATATTTCAGATCCACACATCTTCCTTTAGCTGTTGTGAATGTTACCTGATTAACCCTTTTACTACTCAATTGTCTGTGCCTCAAAACCTTCCAAGATATAATGTAGTGTTGTGTGTTTTTACATATATATACTGTGAAACGATATTACTTATACATATTTTATTTTCTAAATATATACTTTTGAGTTTGTCAGCATGGCCACACATGGAGCATGTTTATCAAAAACTGAGAATAACATAGGAACTCTTGTCTATGCACAGAAGAGAGTCTTTTTCGTATGTGATGGGTGCAGGCTGTCTTACACAGCTGACATCTGTAGACAGCATCTAGGAATAGAGAGGACTGTGAGTCTGGCAGTTTAACCCCTGAATATCAAATGTGACATTTTAGGAATAAGACATAGGTGGAGTCCTACCCATGGGGGCTGTTGGTTTGTCATTGCAACTAGGGGCCTTAGTAAATTCACTATACACTGTAACACAGGAGGTCTTGCCACAAAGAAGACACATGCCCAATGCTGGCTTTTGGTCCCCACAAGTGATCAAAAAGTCATATGTACCCTGAATTTTTACCAATAATCCTACATCTTACCCCACAAAACCTTCAGACAGCTCCCATAATGTTAAAAGAACGTTTTTACTCTCTAAAGGCATTTCTAATCCTATGTGCTGATGGCTGGAACACCTCCTTTCTTCTTCTTCCATCCTCGCCCCTGCTTGATTGACAGTCAGCTGGAAACCGAGCCCTGTTTCCATATCTAACACCGGTACAATTTGTATGCATGTTGCAGGAATGAAATTTGGAAGCTGAGCCTTTAGGGTCAATCAGGCAGGAACATGGATAAAATCATTAGCAAGAATATATTTTTTTTACTTCACCTTTCTTGATGATACAGTATATATACTGTATTGTAATAACCTTTTTTGAAAGTGCACTAGATACTGCTGTCATATGCTTACTATGACACTCCCTGATGCTGATGTTCTGTTAATTCCCTGTTAGAATGTACACCTGGGGGGGGGGGGGGGGGGTAGGATTTATCTGAGATATCTGAACAATCTGAGATTTTTAAACTTTAATGATTCAAGTTTACAAATTGTTAAACTTTGCATAACCAACAGAGTATATTAATATTCATTTGTGGGTCAGCCCCCTTTATGACTGTACAATGTAGTGTTTACCATTATTTACTTAACTTTCCTTGTTTTTTTTTTTCTCTCCAGTAAATCTTTTCTTGTAAAAGAATATTCATTATTCTTGGAACAGTTTGTACAGTCATAGCCAAAAGTTTTGGTTTTTATTATAGTGGCAATCTGCAATAACTCTAGATTGTTATGAAGACTGTATCTATAACAAGGGCAGCACAGAAAGGGATTTTTTACTGTAAGAGCAGTGAGACGATGGAACTCTCTGTCAGACATTCAATAAAGTTAAAATTGGGCCTGGATACAATTCTGGAGAGTAATAACAAAAGTTAAAGGGGGAAGATTTATCAAAACATGTTTAGATGAAAAGTTGACCAGCTGCTTGTAGCAACCAATCAGATGGCTCCTTTCATTTTCAGAGGCTTTTCCAAAAATGAAAGAAGCAAGCTGAATGGTTTCTATGGGCAACTGGTCAACTTTTCCACTGCATAGGTTTCGATAAATCTCCCCCATAGTCACTAGATTGTAGAGGACATTGGTGTATTCTGCCAGACTTGGAGTAAGGAAGGGATTTCTGTCCCTAAAAATTAGAAAAAAAAAATGGCAACTCATGTTTTTTTATCTGAATCAACACTATAGGCTGATATCACTCTGTCTTGCATATTGAAATAGTAAATTCAAAGAGCAGATGGGATGCATTATAAGGGTGTGTGTGTGTGTGTGTGTGTGTGTGTGTGTGTGTGAAATCTTCTTTTAACCACTTAAGGAACATGGACATATGGGTACGTCCTGGCTACCTGGTACTTAAGGACCAAGGACGTACCTGTACGCCCGTGGCAATTTAGGTCCCTGCCACAAATTTAAGGTGACATTTTCTCCTAATACCACTTGTGAAAAGGAAAAATTTGGGGTAACCCCAGCATTTTAGTGTACAAAATCAAATATTTCCTTTTCACATCCCAATGTAATGAACATTTATCAAACACCTGTGGGGTGTTATGACTCACTGTACCCCTTGCTATGTTCCATGAGGGGTGTAGTTTCCAAAATAGTTTTCTATGTGTTTTTTTTTTTGCTGTTCTGGCACCATAGGGGCTTTCTAAATGCGACATGCCCCCCCCCATTTCAGCAAAATTTGCAAATGTAACTCCTTCTCTTCTGAGCATTGTAGTGTGCCTGCAGTGAACTTGATGTCAACACATGGGGTATTTCCATACTCAGAAGAGATGGGGTTACAAATTTTGGGGGGCATTTTCTCCTATTACCCCTTGCAAAAAAAAAAGTAGAATTTGGGGGTAAACCAGCATTTTAGTGGGAAAAAAATTCATTTACACATCCAACTTTAAGGAAAAATCGTCAAACACTTGTGGGGTTTTAAGGCTCACTTGTACCTCTTGTTATGTGCCTTGAGTGGTGTAGTTTCCAAAATAGTATGCCGTGTGGGTGTTTTTTGCTGTCCTGGCACCATAGAGGCTTCTTAAATGTGACATGCCCCAAAAAAACTATTTCAGAAAAACTCACTCTCCAAAATCCCATTGTTGCTCCTTCCCTTCTGAGCCCTCTACTGCGCCTGCCGAACACTTGACATACACATATGAGGTATTTCCTTACTTGAGAGAAATTGGGTTACAAATTTTGAGAGGATTTTTCTCATTTTACCCCTTGTAAAAATTCAAAAACTGGGTCTACAAGAACATGCGAGTGTAAAAAATGAAAATTTGGAATTTTCTCCTTCACTTTGCTGCTACTCTGGTGAAACACCTAAAGGGTTAACACACTTACTGAATGTCATTTTGAATACTTTGAGGGGTGCAGTTTTTATAATGTGGTTATTTATGGGGCATTTCTAATAAGAAAGCCCTTCAAATCCACTTCAAACCTGAACTGGTCCGAAATTTTGTGAAACATTTTGTGAAAAAGCCCTCTGATGTCTTCCAAAAGTAAAAACATGTCAACTTTATGATGCAAACATAAAGTAGACATATTGCATTTGTGAAACAAGATATAATTTATATGGAATGTCTAGTTTCCTTGCAAGTAGAGAGCTTCAAAGTTAGAAAAATGCTACATTTTCAATTTTTTCATCAAATTTTGGAATTTTTCACCAAGAAAGGATGCAAGTATTGACAAAGTTTTACCACTAACATAAAGTAGAACATGTCATGAAAAAACAATCTCGGAATAAGAATGAAAAGTAAAAGCATCCCAGAGTTATTAATGCTTAAAGTGAAAGTGGTCAGATGTGCAAAAAAACGCTCTGGTCCTTAAGGCCAAAATTGGCCTGGTCCTTAAGGGGTTAAGCATGGCTGCCTTTAAGAAAATGTACAGGTATCATTGATTTACATCAAAATAGCTTTACAGGCAAGGGCATTGCTGCTTGAAAGATTGTCCCTAAATCATCCATTTATCAAATCATCAAAATATTTAAGGAGAGAGGAACAATTGCTGTGAAGAAGCCCAAGAAAGTCCAGTTGAGTCAGCTACCCGGTGGCTAGTTTTAGCATCCCAGAACAGCGGCTTATATCTGGCATGAAGCAATATCTGTTGCAGGCTATTAACTGTTTACATGCTGCTGTATTTTTTGTGTGTTATTGGTTGTGCAATGGCTTGATCAGCATCACAGACCTCCATGGCTACCATGCCTATGACAGGCTGTATTATTAAAAAATAAAAATGAGCTATAAATAAAGGTAAAAGATTTTAAAAATAAAAAGGACAAAATAAAGAATAACTAATTATGATTGATTGCTATAATCTGAATTTCCTTATTTCTAACGAATTATGTGATTGAATTTTAAAGGACCACATGCTTTGATGCTTACTCCCTAACCATCAGAAAGTTTTGATTGAAAATTTGACTAATGTCAACCATTACATGCTCTTTTAATATGTTTCATAAAGAAACAATTTTTAGACCTATGCCAAATTGATTTCCTAGAAGTGGTCAACTTTTCCCAATGTTCTTGGTAGAGTATGCCATTTTTTTGTATTGTAACTATAAATTCTTGTAAAGCATAAGCATGTTAAAGAATAACTTCTGTATCCCTCAAAAATGAATAAATGATCTAGTACACAGATTAGATAGGTGATGTCTCTCCATAAATGTTTTCTATATTTTTTAGAACTGCAGTTAATATACTGTAGACCATATAACCGATATACAGAATTCTTAATGTTCAGATCACTCAAAATAATCTTAGACTAATTTCTCTACTGATTAATTTTTCTCTATGATTACGCATTATGTAACTCCCATTACCAAAATGTATACATGAGATAGTAATGATATCATGGCACCTTACCTTGGTGTTCAGAAACCTCTGCTTTTCTTAAACTTAATTTTACTGCATTTTTTATTCAGATCATTGCTGTCTGTTTTTTCTACAAGTGACTACTGAGACTGCTGTGTCCATCTATAGTTCTCATCATTTTTTTTCTGTTAAACACTAGTACATATTTTATCTTCTTACATATGTCACTGAGACCAGCTTAAATAAACCATGCACCTAATTTAAAGATCCTGTCTACTGTGAAACAGGAAGTGTGATGATGTGTGATGATGTTAAAAATACATCATCTCCATTTCTCATTTTGCTCCTTTCACTTATTCTTCCCTCCACTTTCCAATGAAGTTTGCTGTTCAAGCTAGATTTCATTCATGAACGAATAGATGTCTGTAACTTGGTCTTGCCATACCTTCATGGCCAACAGATTGATCTTTTTTCAATTGTTTAACTAGTGTCTAAAAATCCACCTCAACATTTTACATAGTCATTTATTTCAGTCATAATTTATGATTACAGATAAGGGAACTTTTCAAAAAATTCCTTTTGTAGCTTTGGCCAAACCTAAACAAAAAGTTTAGTTTGGACCAAACTAGTTTTGTCAGAATTGAATGTTACTTCATATTACTTGTAAAATATATATTTTTAAAATACTATCTTACTTTATATTATTTTTCTTTTTGCTGGTAGTAAGCACAGAAGAGACTGAAATTAAAAGGTAAATATTGTTTTCATTGTATTGTTTACTGTAAAAACACCAGTACTAGCATAATAAAGGGGTTAATGAGGGGCCTTTTTGTTTATTTCAATATATATATTTAAACTGTGTGTATGTGTTTTTTTTCTTTTTTCATACTTTGCAACAGCTTTTAATAATGTTATACAGTGTATAGAACATTGTTCCCCAACATGTAGCTCATCAGCTGTTCCAAAACTAACATTTGCCATAATGCCTAAGGTCCTCCAGGCATGATGGGAGTTATTGTATTGCAACTGCTGAAGAGCCACAGGTTGAGGAGCCGTGCTGTACACTGTAGAGCATGGTTCCCAGGCTGACTATTGCTCCCGGTATGCCTGGCCAGTTACTATTTACTGAGGACAAATCTGCATGAAAAAATAACAATCTGTGTTGTGCATTCAGTTTAAGTGCCTAGGGCACCACAAGCCATAAATATGTCCCTGATAGATAATTTGCAATAACTAGATGTTGAGTTTAATGTAGCCTTGGACTTTAAAAAAGCTTCAAAAATAGGATAAGATAATGCACACAGCTTGTTGAAATCTATAAGCCCCTAATATTAGCTACATATGTATTGAAATGTTACTGGAGATATGTGAAATAAAAAAGTGATAATGAGTGAAAAAAAAATTCTGGTTATAATGTCAAGAAACACCACATTAAAGGGGTACTGCCATGGAAAACTTTTTTTTTTAATCAACTGGTGCCAGAAAGTTAAACAGAATTGTAAATTACTTCTATTAAAAAATCTTAATCCTTCCAGTACTTTTTCGGGGCTGTATACTACAGAGGAAATGTTTTTCTTTTTCGATTTCTCTTATGCTACAACCACAGTGCTCTCTGCTGACCTCTGCTGTCCATTTTAGGAACTGTCCAGAGCAGCATATGTTTGCTATGTGGATTTTTTCCTGCTCTGGACAGTTCCATAAATGGACAGCAGAGGTCAGCAGAGAGCACTGTGGTCGTGACATAAGAGAAATCCAAAAAGAAAAACATTTCCTCTGTAGTATACAGCCCCAAAAAACGTACTGGAAGGAATATGATTTTTTAATAGAAGTAATTTACAAATCTGTCTAACTTTCTGGCACCAGTTTATCTAAAAAAAAAAAAAAGTTTTCCACGGGAGTACCTCTTTAAACCTCTTGCTAGCCTACTGTAGAATGGTTATTTGCATGAAACAATAGGTTGCCTTGAACTGTGAACCAAACTAAGTGGACAATTATCTTATGAAAAATGTCTACTTAATAGGTTTAACAATTCAAGGTATGTTATAAGAGACACAGGCTGTAATACAGCCTACATGTATTTACATTTTATAAGACATATTACAAACCAACCTCCTCCATATGTTGTTGGATTAATAAGTTATTATAAAAGAATATTGGCTTTTATTACCAACTTTAGCCAGGATATAAAAATTTACCATTTACAATTAACATCAAATCATTATGTAGAAGTCATATAAGCAACATAGACTGTTTCACTGGGTTCACATGAGTTGTGTCAAGCCAGTTGTTTTATGCCTTAGATTAATACAACCAACTCTAAACTTGTCTACTTTCACATTGATCCAACATGTAGAGGTAAACATAAAATGCTTTAACTTAATATATCATATAGAAAAATATTGCCTCAAGAATCTTTGGGATCAGTTTTGTTATTAGTTTCCATCAGGCATTTTCAATCAGGATGGGAGAGCCAGACATTTGTGAAGGGGGACTTATCTTCACCATTGTTTCTTTGTATTAATGGTATCATGGATATTAGTCCTAACAGATCTTATTTTATTATAATAATTATTATTATTTAATATTGGCTTAAATGCATATTCAAATCGGAAAGAGACTGTTGTTATTATTATTATATAAATAATGTGTAAGGATTAGTTAATTATATATATATATATATATATATATATATATATATACATATATATATAGACTAGGGCTGCAATGATTAATCAATGTTATCGATAAAATTCGATAACGGGATTTGAGGATGGCAAATCGCGTTATCAAATAATCGGACGATTCGTTGCAAAAAGATGTCGGGAGCCGGCAGTCATGAGACTGCAGCAGGAGGTGTAGGCAATAGGGCGCTGTGTCTGCAGGTCCTGCAAATCCCACACTGCCACAGCCTCTTTAAGTTAACAGTACCTGACCCCAGTCCCCGAGCCCGGGCGGATACCGCTGGAGCTGTGGGATCAGCTGCTGCTCACAGCTCAGGAGCTGCACACCGAGCTGCTGGAGACCAACAGTAAGCTGCCCTGGCTCCGGGACTACTTCTCCAATTCTGGCAACTAGCGGGCATCAGTAAGCCCAGCGGCAGTGGACAGCTGAGCAAGTGACCCGGTGACAGGGGGTGGGGCTTGCTGGGGGCGGCTGTCAGCTGGGCTGTGGAAATTCGAATATATGTGGAAGGAGATAGTGACAGATGGGTGGCATGTGTCTCTGTCATTACAGTCTGAAATAGTAAGTTTGGTGGGGCTAGTATTAGTATATAGTGTGTACTACACTCACTGCTATACACATGTCTTCTGCAGACAGTAGGGTGCAAATGCTCTGCACATACCCCCATGTATATAGCAGTGTATGCACTACACATACACTGCTATACACAGGGGGGTATGTGCAGAGCATTGCACCCTAGTGTCTGTAGTACAGACAATATTGTGCAATGCTCTGCACATACCACTTTGGGTATAGCAGTGTGTGTGTGTAGTACATACACTGCTATACACATGGGGGTATGTGCAGAGCATTGCACCCAAGTGTTTGTAGTACAGACAATATTGTGCAACACTCTGCACATACCACTTTGTGTATAGCAGTGTGTGTGTAGTGCATACACTGCTATTCACATGGGGTATGTGCAGAGCATTTGCACCCTAGTGTGTCTGTATTACTAAAGAGTCTGTACTAAAGACATGGGTCGGGTGCAATGCTCTGCAGTCTACACATGTGTCTAGGAGTGCTATATAAAAAGAGAAAAGTTAAAAAAAAAAGTAAATTAACTGCTCCCCCATAAAAATTAGCTCGCAGATTTCCTATTGCTATACAAAAAAAAGGAAAATTATATATTTTTTTTACATATTTGATACTGTCACATGGCAAATTGTCTGAACTATTAAAATATTATTGAATCCTTAAGATTTGATTTTAATAGTTCAGACAGTTACCCATGCGGCAGTATCAAATTTACGCTGGTTTCTGTACAGGATCATTAACAATGACAGCAACCTGCGTAAACGTAAAAAAAAAAAAAAATATATATATATATATATATATATATATATCAAAAATTACTGCTGCCTGGTCACATCACATGCTAGAAACTTTTAATATGGCCATTGTACATAATTTTTCAAGTACTTTTTTGGCATTTTGATATTTTTTCCGATTAATCGATGAAATAATCGACAACTAATGGATTATTAAAATGATCGTTAGCTGCAGCCCTTATATACATATATATATATACACACATGAGAATAATGAATGCCCTTTACATGGAACTCTTTTAATTCTGCTTCATGAAAGCAGATTTAAACCATGTGCACATGCTTAGCAGTTGGTCTGACTTGGTGATACCACTTGCTCAGTTACTTTGATTAATATGCCCCAGGCGCCCATGTTCATAGATGACATAGTATGCAAAATTATTTAAGTGAAGGTGAAAAAAAAAAGCTACCCCGATAACAGATGTAGCTCAACACGGGACATTTATTCTAACAATAAAATCCAAGTGAAGCAATGTTATTTATTTTGTGCTCAACCATGACATCTGATAATGGCTAAACTATCATTCACCGGACTCACTGGTCTTCTTTACAACATCTTTTACATTAGTACTCTTGTACTAAATACTTTACACAATACATGTAGTAGAATTTGTAGGCATACAGAAACAATATAGTGAGCTGAACTGTAAGGAAAATTGCAATAATAATAATAATAATAGTAATAATATTAATTGGGTCAAAAGAATTAGATATTTTATTTTATTCCAGAAATGTAGGCAAATGAATGAAATGGTTTCATATACATGTTTACATCCAACAGTTCAGAAATATTGTTTATACATATAGTAAAAATGTACATCCTTTTACCGAACCAGATCTCATTGGTGAAAGATTTTGAATTATATGAACAAATATACCAACAATCCAAAAGAGTAAGACATTGTATATTACCTACAAGTACAAGAAACCCAAGATTTATTAAAAAATAAAAATAAAAAAGACAATGAAAATTTTTTAGCATGTCAAGTTTTTTTTTTATATATGGATGTGAATACATTTGCAACAGCTTCAAGTGAAAGTGACCAATGTCAACTTATTTTAAATATTATTTTAAATATTTTTTTTTTCATTGGTACAGTAGACATATATTCTACCTGTGCTTCCAATTACCTCAACTGAGATTATATATGAATGGAGTTAAGGAGCTGTGGGTGTAAAATGATTATGATTGCTTCCCCAAGTGTCTTGGTTTTCAAAAGAAAGTCATTCAAAAGTAATTCTACCTAATACTTGTAACAGTCACAAGAAAATTGAATTGATGTTCAAATATAAGAAGTATGCAATGAATCCAGCTATACAGAATGAAATCTATATACTCACTATTTCAGTGACACCTATTTGCTACATATAGTAAAGGCAGCCATTTTGAAAAATTAGCCAATGTTTATGGCCTATGAATCTGATTTAACTTTCAATACTGGTCGTGGAGTCTCTCTTAACTTTTTTTTTTAAAGCTTGTATCCAATCTCATACATAAAATGACAGCCTATACTTTGTGTAGGCATCAAGTGCACCCTAAGCAACTGTTTTTTAAATAATGAAAATGTCAAAAAAAAATCTGATAACTCCCTGGTGTTAGAGGTAGACAGTTTTCTTTCAAATCCTAGGTTTGGTCCATTTATTTTATTCAGCAGTGAAAGCCATGAATACAAGAACAAATAACAGCTGTTACAATTCAACCATGACTTCTAACGTCAGAGAATTCAAGATATGAACACACAGTACACAGTAATGAAAAAGTATCAAAAATTGTTTACCTCAAAAAGATAAATAAACAGGTTTATACCACCAATACATAAACAGATGTTTGTGCTACAGTTAAACTTAGCTGTATACAAAACATAATGGATCCCCATCATCATCATATGATAGAAGCAAGAATACATGAGCCATTTTAATTGTCAGACATTATGCTTCATAAGGTATGCACAGAAGTTCAAGCAATAAATACATACATTAGTTAAAAGCCTTACAACAGCTACGCAAAGCAGAGCGGGAAAGCAGGGTTGCTATTACTAGCAAGCGATGATATAGGAGTAAAAATTAATGAAATGCATTAAAGCAACATTTTTCTTAGAAAAAAGTCTGGTCATTTATGGGTCCACCAACATTTTTACATAATATGCACAATTATCAAAATACAGACCAAGCATCTCAGAAAACCCCAAAAAACCTAACATCTAATTTCAAAGCAACTGCAGTTTTGGAGGTTTTTCTGGTATATGTGCAAGCAGCTATTTTTTAATTGTATTTATACAAAACCCATGCAAAACTCTACAGGTATATGCATTCTGTGGCTGAGACTTCCTTTCAAAGTTTTGTAACTGAGGTATGCATACTTAAGCATTGTCGTCTTTGGCCACTTTCGCGATGGTGCAAGTATCACATTAATTCCTTTTGTACTACCAAGGTGGACACACATATGAAGACTATTTGCTCTCTTTTCATAGTCTTTCCCTATTTATCATAATGATTAAGGGCACTCTTTCTGTCAGTAATGTGACATGTTCATCGGATGGTAGAAAACTGAGCTTTCTGCTGATATGACCAATAGACAAACACCATGAAAGTAGCAGGTACTGTGATACTTTGACAATTAATGTTATCTGCCTTTTTTGTGTCTAATTTTGTTTTGTGCAGAGGTAGAAGCTTTCAGAAAGCCTTTTGGGTAAGTGGGAAAACCCCTTTGAAAGCTGTTGTGTCCTTCTATTTGGCGTGATAGATGACTGTGTATATCTTTTAGTCATTCTTGCTGACTTCAGCAAAGAATAACTGATGAGCTTAGTTTGCAAGAACCATCTCCATCATATGAAGCTGGTACATATGTTAAGCTCTAGCAGCCACCTTCTGTCAAAATCTGTTTGTAAAGCAATAACCATAATTAGGTTATGAGGTCCCTTGGTTTGGGTAAAGTATTATCAAGACTTGGCACAGCACATAAAAAGCAACATGTAAAGTTTCTAGGTTTCAGAAAACACCTATGTTATTTCAACATAGTGAATAAAGAATTGGAACTTTTTGGGATTGGGTTATTTTGTGTGAAAACCAGCATTCCGACAAGTTGGTCAATGCAAGTTTCCAGAGGGGAGTGTATTGTTAGTGTTAATATCCCGTATAAGCAGAGGCAGAATTCTATGTAACTTTGGTTTGACTGAAAATAAATACCATGGTCTACGATTGCTATATCTTTGATTTCAGTGTAAAACTTACCTAGCTCACTTTAAATCAATATGAAATTATTTTTTTGGCTTTACTAGACCTTTTACGTTTGGTTCCTACGTTTTTTTTTTTATTATTTATTATAACTTAAGACTATAAAAATAGTACACAACAGATAAAGACCATACAGTACAAGACAATCTAACAACATGTTTTCACCACAAAAATAAAAAATAAAATAACTGACTGTATGGGAACTAAAAAAAATAAAACACAATGTTTATATATAACAATATGCATTCTGCATTTGTCAAGTACATATATATTTTGGTTGGTTGGTCTTCCACATTTTGTTGGTTTCTATCAGTCTTCTACTTGGAGAGACTGTTCTCATCCTTGTCTTATGTTAAATCTTCATAGTATTTAGAGTGGCCTCAGAAGAGAAGAAAACCTTATTTCTCATTGAACTTTCCTTATTTGTTTCTTTGTGAAGGGCTAAATAAAAAGATCCCAGAGGTCATCAGAAAACAGCAGGTAGTTCGTGGAACGGTTTCTTTGTACGAATTAAAGTTACAGAAGACGGACCAAGGCAAGTGGCTGCTTCTGTTGTTGAGCTATTGGCCATTGTTAGAGTTGGCTTTGGTTTGCAGCTGTAGCCTTTGACTGTGTTTTCAGGTAGACAAAGCTTTATCACACGGAGGTAAATAGTACAGTTGTAAGATATATGCAGATATGCAAATGTTTCTATGGTGCTCGCACAGACAATGTTAGTTTAGGATTGCACTTTACAACTTAACACTAACAGCACAGACTGGAAGCCTAAAAGGTTTTTGGATGTTGCAACAGTCTAATTACTGTGGTTCGTAATACCTAATTCATGTCATTTACAGCTGGTGGTACCAACATAAAAAAAAAGAAAAGAAAAGACAAAAACAAAAAGAAATGTGCTTGTTTGATTTTGTGTTTCAATTCAGCTAAACAGGCAGT